>NC_135740.1:8425949-8725949 GCF_041903045.1 Epinephelus lanceolatus
GTTACATGCTTTGTTTCTTTTTAAAATACACCTTAGTTTTCCCAGGAAATGATCTCTTTCTGCTCATTACATGAATACAGTCATTCAAAATAAACTCACAATGTGGGTAAAATAGTTTGTTTTTAGGGCCAAAAGCCTCTCTCGGGGGGTCTGCCCATTGGTCCGACAGCCCATTTGCCCGACATCCCATTGTTCCGACCATATTATACCCATTGTTCCAAAGTCCCGTTGTTCCAAAATCATCATGATGCCATGTGTTTAAGGTCTGGTTAGGTTTAGGCACAAAAACCATTTGGTTAGGGTTAGGAAAATATCATGGTGTGGGTTAAAATGAAAAAGAAAGTGACAAAAACATAAGCCGTGAGCCTGCTCCGCCTCAAGCCTTTCCCAGCTGACCCAGAGCCGGTCGCGGCGCACCATCAAGGCAGAAATACGCCCGCCGGGAGCCGTTCAGCACTGCGGAGAGCTCCCCACACAACCCCGACCCAAGAGTTAATAACAGGAGGTTATGGTGTTTCATTCTCTCCTCTCTATGACACTTGTATCTCGACCAGTAGCCTACTTTTGTTGCATTGCTGATCCTCTGTGGTACACAAATACAGTATAGCGTAGTATAATCACATATCGGAACAATGGGACGTCGGACTAATGAGAGGTTGAAACAATGCTACGGCACCTCTCTCGGTCCATGTCTGATGCTAACGTCCACTGACAAAGTGGCAGTATGTCATGATTTGGGTCGTTGCCCACTGCCTCTAAAAGTGAGAAAAGGTGCAAAAGTTGCCTCTGTGCATCGCACTCTGACAACAACATCACTAACAAGTGGAGTGAGAATGGGCTGTATTATTATACATGTATGGTGCAGGGAGTAGTGTCGGGCTCATTACTCAAAAAATTTAATAAATTACTTGTTACTCGTCACTCTTTTCAAAAGTAATGTTATTACTTCACTTATTACTCTCTGCCAACAGTAATTCATTACTCTACTTGTTATATTATTTTTCCATTACACCCCATAAAATTGGTAATTGCGTATCTCCCAAAATTCAGATGTATGCCTCTGTGTGAATATCAGGGTAATTGCTGCTAAGTAGCTAAGGCTAGATAGCTTTTTTTTTACCTTGGGAAGACGGAGAGTCACTCATGGAGCAACATTTCATCCACCACATATCCATCCACAAGCTTCATTACTTCTTTGTAGCCCGCAGCTTTCCACGATTAAAATCCAGTTTTGGTTGTTTAGGGCTACAGCCAATGTCCATGGCCGAGGGGGGCTCACCTTTGGTGGTGTGTATTTCCTGGAGCTTCACATTGTTGTGCTGTCATTCGTAGTAGTCAAGGTGTTTCAGACCAGAGGTTTGAGGCTGGTTAGTTGCAGTGGAAAGAGTTTTACCCCGACTATATGCAGCAGCAGTGTTCTTGTAATTTTTCCTCCCAACAACATCAAAGTGATGGGAATATTTCCAGCCGCTAAGGTAAGTGTTTCCAACCAGCTTGCTGCTTTGTGACGTGCCCATGCAGCGTGACGATTTACAAATATGAGTCTGCTGATGTGACTGTTGTCAAGTTGTTCAAGTCAATAGTGATGTGATAACAAAAGTAATGTAACGAGTTGTTTGGTTTTGAAGTAACAACAATATTAATACTGAAATTTTACTAGTAATTAGTTACACTACACGTTACTGGAAAAAGCAATATTAATACTGTAAAACGTTACTAGTAACGCGTTACTGCCCAACACTGGCAGGGAGCTAGCAGGAAATCAGCTGGCTCAGCCAGAAGATGTTACTGTGCATAACTTCAGTCCGCTTGGCCAGAGGAAGCTGAATTCCTTTCTTTAATACAGGACCAACTGCACACACTAAGTGTGCAGGAGCTGTAAGTGACTCAGCAGGTGTTGAATATTAATAAAAATGTGGGAATCAGTGCTAATGTTAGCAAGCTAGGCTAACTAGCTTCTACTAGAAGGAATTTTGTACAGAAAGACAAGAACTTCGAAAAATAGGCCTACCTTTTTATCAGTTTAACTGCTGAACTGAAGTTTTGTGTTTACTTCAGATAAACTTTGGAAAATGCTTTTTCATTGAACAAGGACTGAATTTTGACCCCCATCATTAGAGCCCTATCTGGATCAGATCTCTTGGTGAACCAGTATTAATTGGAAATATGATTAGTGTTTCTGTGTTCATGTGTTTTACACAGACCTGAAAACAACTGAACCTATCCTTATACTGACTGACATTAGGAAATATTACATATGAACATAAGCAGGCAGTTTGATGGAAATGAGATGTCTTATCGGCCTGTGTTGAGCAAACTCATGTTCAGGTTCTGACTGGCTGCTCATCACCCTAAGAGGAGGAGACATCTGTGGCTCTGACAGCTGATTGGCTGTCTGAAGCTCCTCAGGATGCAGCCATGCGTTGGATTGGCTGCATGCCTCTCAGTCAAACTGACATGCTAATGTCATTGAAGTAGACAGTGATAATGTCATTCCAGGTGGATAATGTGTTTTGACTAGGCTGAGATAGTGGGATGATTGCAGTGATAATGAATCAGGACAATAAAACTGCAGTTAAAGGAGATGATCAACACTGACAACTCACCGATGAATAACTTTATTATTTTCTACTTTAATTTAACATTTTCCTTTAATTTGTCTCCTTTAATCTAACCTTTATTTAAGCAGGCAGGCATTTAAGAATAAATTCTGATTCACATTGACAGCCAGGCCGTTAAATTACAGCTGCACAACTGGCAGCTAGAATTATATTGTTACACTATGTAAAGGAGATCTGAATGGAAATATGGTGCAGTGGTCCACAGTGTGGTGGTTCATTCTGTTATTTCAGTTTTATCTTCCTGTGAGCTGCACTCTACAGAAAATAAATTTTGCACATTATAAAAAGAAATGCATAAAACTCAGGACAATGAATTCATTGGATTTTGGACAACTTGAGTCTTTTCAACAAGAGTCTTATAGATTCACAAAAGAAGTTGCAATGTTTTGGTGCAAAAAGTTTCATCAGGCAAATACTGTTTCCATGTGACAGCATTTAAACCCCTTTTAGACATGCATCACAGAGCGTAATGTGAGCACCTGAGTCACCGTTCTAAAAAGTGACAACAGCAATCTCACTCACTCTGACCCTTTAACTTTCGTGCGGTGAAAAAAGTTTGTTCCCAGACTCGACCCCCGCGGAATTTGCCGGCGGAACTACACAGCTGGGCCAATGAAATTGTTTGATTATAGTGACGTGGCGCAGACCTGGGAGTGACCCATCCATACCGGGCCTGTGTGTATGATTAAACGCGGAAAAGTGCTGCGCGAATATTATGCAAATCCGTCCCGCAGTGAGAATGAAGCAGGCAGTGAGAATGAACCTTTATAATAAACACGTTTTTGAAACAAATACAACATGCTAACATTATTAGCTCGAACCTATGGCATTTTAGTCTAGCAACAAGCAGAAAAATAATTTATTTAAATCGTGAATCGTTCAAGTTAGAAAATAGATTCCAGCTTTTGGCTATATCATGCAGCCCTAACATATTCAGATGAATGAATAAAGTAACTACTTGTTTATTAATTTATAGATTATTTCCCGATCAATGGTCTTGTCAGAAAATTGTGAAAAATTACTTTTAACTTGGTGATGTATTCGACAGTCTAAAACCAAAAGTATTCATATTGAAAAATGAAAAATGAAAATGAAATGAGACTTAAATGATTGGTTATCAGAATAGTAGCTAATCTTGTAGTAACTTGTTTCAGCTCTATACTGTCTTAATAAACCGCTGACTAAGCTACACAATTTCAGTTACCAAAGCTATACTACTTTATAGGGACTACTGCCCTACTGTTTAAATGTATCTAGTTTGCTCAATGGCACACACCCACACTACTATAGTGCTAAAGCCAAGCACATCATGGCCTCAGAGCTGATACGGACAGTGTTTGAGATTAAAGCAAAGCTATTTCCACAGAGTTAGAGGCTGCTTCCATAATAGCTCCTACTGCTGTTTTATACAACTGTCGCGTGGAAACCTCACAGCTTCACTGCCACTTCTCCGACTGTTTTCTGCTCTGAACTCTCTCGGCTCTCTGCTGTCTCTTATGTGCTGATTCAGTTCAACAGCAGTACAACCGGCTGGCTTCTCCTCACATCCGTAGCAGTTACAGCACCGTGATGTGACGGCTGTGTTTGTGATAGACCCAGAGAGGCTGTAATGATAGGCCACAGCATGCGGCCGCTCCCATTGAGATGCAGATCTGTACTAATTAATTCTCATGTTTAAGGGAATTAAACATTATTCTGGAGAAAAGAGCACGCTGGTGGGAGCCGCTTTAAAATGTAGCCTAGATAAAAGGAGGAGTGTATTTCTCTGTGACGGACATACATTTATTCACATTTCCCCAGCCAATTTCATTTCAATGTAAAATGAGGAGACGAGGTTAGGGAACGCAGAGAGGAGAGTTAGCTAATAGAAAACAATGACCGGTGTTTTATTCTCCAGAGGCTATTCTGCCGCTGTCAGCGCTCTCTCTCCCCGGCCGCACAATGCACAGAGACAAAGAGGGAGAGCAGCAGGGCCAAGTGCCTCTTCTAAAACACACAGCAGCTTATTAACCCCAACATGCACACACACGCACACACACAGAGCGCAGCGGCGGGCTGCAAAGCGATATCAGGCAGTAATATATTGAGGTTATATTCAGGTTGTAATGGTGTTATTAAAGCAACAAGCTCAGGCTGAATAGAGAGAAAATCCTATTAAAATAATTATAGAGGCCCAGGATATCAGTGTGTGTGTGTGTGTGTGTGTGTGTGTGTGAGTGTGTGAGTGTGCGTTAAGAGAGGGAAAAAGAGAGACAGAGTGCCTGCATCCATTCGCATACAATATAAGTCTGCGAGTGTGTAAGTGTGTGTGTGAGTGTCCTTGGCTTACTAATGTGTAGTAATTGACTCTGCTAATAGTGATTGCCAGCTAATTTTATTGCTGCTTTTCGTCAGCCTCTGGCTTAATTAGAATGTATTGCTGCTACATTCTCTCCTACTAGACCTCTTAAGAAATAATTATTCCTACATGTAATTATGCAGTTACATCGTTACAAAAATAATAGTCCTACTGAAGAGCACTTCAAATGGTATTATTAAAATCAGATTTTAACACCTTTTCAGGAAAGAAATATGTTATTATTTCATCTTTGTCACTGCTGTAGTTATTTCTTTTAAATTAGATGAACTATAATAGGGCAATAATTGAAGCTTAGTACAACACATCCTGCGTGGAAACAGTATTGTTTTGTTAAAGTATGCAGGGAAGGTAGGACATATGGGAAACAGAGAAAGCAGATGATTTTAATATCCCTTTAAACCTGCAGCCAACACATAGAGGATAAGGCTGACATTAATCTATGTTTTTCCCACAGTCAACTGTCCATCTCTCAGCACTGTTTGCCACTGTCAGCTTAAAGCCCATTGTTTCCTACCAACCCAATCATCAGAAAAATAGTTTGCATTATACATTTCTACAAACGGATACATTACGTAGTTATTATGTAGTGGATGCGTTGAATTGCTTTTCATGGCAATTTCCCGCCAACGGGTCGCTGCAAAACATCCATATTTACTGCCTAGAAAGCTGCTGGAAAAACACTGGTGGGGTGCTATAAAACATCCTCCTTTGGTGCCCAAAAAGCCACTGGAAACCACAGACAGGTCACTTTGAAACATCCAGGTTTGTTGGCTAAAAAGCTGCTGGAAAAACACTGACAGGTCTCTACAAAGCAATGACTTGCTAAATCGCAACTGGTTTTGTTGTTTGTTGGTCTCCAACAATGTGCTGGAGTTTCAGAACCATCTCTTGGTGACTCCCCATCCACCATCTCCACTACCCCCTGATTACAAAGACATCTCATATATTTTATCACTTTTTAAACCTTGATATGATACAGATGAAACATGCAAATTAAACACATTTGTGGTTTGCAGAAACGTACAATTCCAACATTTTCTTCTGGCCAGTGGACTGTTTAACTGAGGACGTAAACCTTCACTTCAGAAATGTATAGTTACATTAAAAAAAAGAAAAACTTTTGTCATGAAACTTTGCTGTAGTTTTAGAAATAGTGCATTTGTTGGGAACTATTTTCAGCGGGGGATCCATATTTGGTGCTCTATTGAGTGATTGTGGCAGCAGGACGGTGTATGTGGGATTGAGCCAAGATAAACTATGGTGCATGGGGTAGTTTTGTGTGTGTGTGTGTGTGTGTGTGTGTGTGTGTTCATGGTAATAAAGGAACATGTGACCCAGTGGCTCATTAATTTTTTTGAATAGTTTTCCATAACAATGTACAGAAGAAGAAGGTACATCAGACTGTTATACACATATGCACATTACTGTTATTTATTGTTGGTTTTGGTATTTTCATGGGTTTTGTTGAAAGTAAGACAAAAATAGAATATAGAATAGCTGTTGTTATGGTATCAGCAACACCTGTGCTTTCTAACACATCGATGAAATCATCATTTGTTGGTGATTCTATGGAAAAGTTAAGTCTTTTCGCTTCACAGCTGTAATCACTTTGTCTTTCCTCACATTCCTAGCCAACCCCACAGTTCGTATTGTGAGGAAAGACATTTAATGAATAGAATGAAATACTGTGTTATCTTAATGTAGTAGAGTGAAGCAAATCAAGTATTTATTCACATTACAACATCACATTGTAATTACTTCTTTTCACAGGTCTCTGTACTGCTGACTCCACCATCAGATGTAATTTTTACAATTTAATCTTGGATTTCATCTATGAATAAAATAATTCTGTTCTCAGTTAAAACTGCATTCATTTATTTATTTTTTATTTTAGTTGGCTGAGAAATTTACACAAACTCACTGTTCAGTATTTATTAACATTTTATTACAAGTAGTTATTTATTTTCTGTAAAAAATCTTAAATGGCAACTACACCTCAGATTAATGTATTAATTTAATTCAATTACTGCAACATAATTGAATTTAATTAACGTAGCATAATTAAATGTTATTAATGTAGTGTGACCTCTTGAATATAGAGACGGGGTCCCCAAGCGCTGCCTACTCTGTCTGACTGACTACTGCTAAAACAGAAAATCTTAAAAGCTTCATTGTGACTTTTATTTATTTTGGTTTTGAGTTAAGTGGATTCCAGCAGTTACCTTGTTTACCCTCAGGGCTCATAAGAGCTGCTCTCTGCTGAACAAAGTGCCATTTGTGGCCTGTGTATGTAATCTCAATCTGAAAGGACAATGTTGCTGGTTTGTCATCATCGGTATAATGACAAGAGAGAGGTGTTACCTCCACCACCACCACCATCACAATCACCATCATCATCATCATCATCATCATCATCATCGTCATCCAGCCTGGTCTCACAGAAATAGGTGACCTGTTTACACTGCATTACTTGGCAGTGACACATAATGTGTTAAAATTATGTGTTGGCATTATAGAAACAACGCCAATGGAAAGTCAATTAGGATCCTTTGTCATGGTGGAGACACAAATTCCCTGGTCCATTCACATCATGCAGTGGGTGGTGGTTAATGTTACAACCCCATAGGTAGCATAAAGAGCAAGAAAGTCCACGTAGAGAGGAGGTTGAGGTGGTGGATGGGTCAAACAAACACAGGACCTGTACCCAGGAGACCGTTTATGTCCCCTGTCAAACCAAAAGTTAATGTTGATTTATTTTTAACTTTACCTGCTTTGTCCTTTACATCCTTAGGTAACGTTATGTGATGCACTTACATCACATTAAGATGTATTTATGTCCTGTACGTAGCATAGTTAATTTAACCGAACCACAATCTTTTTCAAAACCTTATCCAGTACCGTGCTAACACCCTGTTATTTAGCACTTGTTCCTGTGTTGTCCTACAAAAAGTAATGCACAAAAAATGTGTACATATCCCACATAGTCACAAGCCAGTGCATAACCCATGTATTTGTGAAGGCCACAATCACATGACCAAAGCTCTGATGGAAATAGACAGAAGTGATCCTGAGCAGTCCATGAGGAGGCAGGCTTGGGCAGTGGAAGGGTCACAAAACATAGGACTTTTCCCAGGAGACCGTTTGAACTGAGTCATTTTAAGGTACATCATCAGCACATTTCTTTTCCTAAATCTAACTAGAGTAACTTAACGTAACAAACCAACGGGGCACTAAGTCGTAGGATATCATATGAACCGCTGTGCGAGGACACACGCCACGTATAGTGGTGTTAACAGGTTGTTATCATTTCACGTGTTTCTGTGAGATCAGGTTGTCACTGCACTTTTTTTAGGATGAGAAGAAAAACTGTTCAGCAGTTTGTGTCAACTCTAGTCCTTCTGTCCTTTTCTTTTCTCAGCCACACTCAGGCCAGCGAATTGCATTTTTGTTGTGTAAACTGTGACATTAAGTGTCCCAACAACAATACACTGAAGGAATCACTTGGCAATTTTGGGTATGAGATTAAGGATGATTTTACACAGGGCCCAGTTTGGGGCTGTCTGCAGCTGATGGTCCTGCAGGCTTGAACCTATATTAGAATCTTCCTCTGGTCTTATTTGATCTGGTCTGTTTTGTTTCATCTCTGGTTTGTTGTGTTCACTTGGCTCTGTTGTAATGAAAAGATTTCCGGGGTGGGTTTCTTTTTTTTTTTTTTTTTTCGCTTTAGCAGAGCATTCCGAGACTTTCTAATTTACAGGAATTTGAGAAAATTGTTCCATTCCATTTTCCCAGCCTACTGGTTGTAACAGTGTGTGTGTGTGTGTGTGTGTGTGTGTGTGTGTGTGTGTGTGTGTGCGTGTGCGTTTGGTCTCTGTGTGCAGATGGTGTAGCAAAGAGGAGACAAATGTGTGTATTTAAGCAGCTGAAATTCTGTGTATGCGCGTGCACATGCACGTAACAATTCGAGTGTGTGTGTGTGTGTGTGTGTGTGTGTGTGTGTGCACGCTGATAGACATCAGGAAGCTAGATAGCTGAAGGCTGAAGGCATTAAGAGAGGAGAGGAGGACATTAATCTAAAGAAAATTAAAATCTGGAGCTGTGCGTTTAGGATGGAGAGCGACCGCCACTTCTGATAAGAAGTGGTTAAGGAGAGCACAGATTTAGATAAATGGGCAGGAGAGACAGAGGAGAGGAGGAGGAGAGGAGGAACAGAGGGGAGGAAAGCCAGAGGGAAGGAGAAGATGAGGAAAGAGTGGTAAGGAAAAGCAGATTACGAGGATAGTTTGGAGCGGAATGAAGGGATAGTAGTGAGAAAGAGGAGAAATGAAAGTGGGAAGAATGACGGGAGGAGGTGGAGGGTGTGTGTGGGGACAATCCAGAGATGAGTGGAGGGCAGAGGGAAGGGAATAAAAGGAATAAGGGGAGAAGTGAGGAGGAAAGAATGGACTGAAAAGAACAATAAAAAAGGAACAAAGAAGGAAGAAAGGAAGAAGAAAAGAAAGCACTGTAGAGAGGAGAGAGGGAGAGGAGAGGAGGCTGTCCAACAAAATGTCTCAAACCTGAGCGGGCTGTTAATATGGCCTCACTGTGTGTGTGCGTGTGTGTGTGGATGTGTGTGGGTGTGTGTGTGTGCCTGTGTTATGCAGCACATGTAGATAGCAGTGGCTCTGTGGTCTTGAGCATCAATAACATCAGGTTATCGGGAGTATGGTCTGGTCACACACACACACACACACACACACACACACACACATATATACACACACACACACACACACACACACACACAGTGAGTGATAGCGGTGCCACAGAGGTGGCTGTCTGAGGTTAGCAAAGCTGTGCTCAACAGAATGTTGTAGATTTAAGACTGTGGCCAGTAGACAAGATGTGGAGCAGATTTAGCTGCAGCCTGCAGCCTCTGCTGCCCACTGACACACTACACAACCTTTTACACACCAGGCTGTGGACACTGTGTCTTATATTTATTTTTTTATTTTATTTATTGTTTCATGTTATTAATTGAACTGATTTTATTTGCAACAAAATAAAAGCAGATAGCACAACTAAAAACCATGAGCAGTCCCTTATTAAACAAAGATTTCTTTTTTTATATTTGTAGTAACTGTGGGGGTGTAGCGTGGTTTCACACTTCACATGTGATGGTGCTTCTTCTGGTGATAAATTCTCATTTAAACATGAATCTGAATATTGCATGTGCAAATTATTTGCATTAAAATGGTGTTTCATATAATCCAAATTTGCTTCTTTGTAAGGTGTCAACATTAAAATCAACTGACAATGAGACTACACTGCTATGTAACGTTAGATAGATAAAATAAGACATTCTTCCTCTTATAAATAAAACACTAAAATTAATATGCAATAACAGGCAACCTTTCCTGATTTAATACACACAGGGGTTTGTTTCCACAGCCCTACTTGGTGTGGACAGCCTGTTCCACTACCAGGGCGTCAAAATTACCTGTTGGCGTCTGATTCAGATGAACAAAACACCCTTTAGCGTCTGCAAGAGACACACCGAGCTATCAGGTAACTCCAGTATAAACCATGGTCATAACATAGTATAAAGAGCAAGATAGTCTGACGAGGGTGAGATGGAGAGGAGGTGGATGGGTCAAACAAACGGAGCACTTTCACCCAGGAGTGTTTTTTTGTACCCTGAAGTGACCATATTTGGGCGAGAGGCTGGCACCATGGAGGAGTGAGAAGTGGATCTGTCTTAGATTGAGAACATTATTGACAGAGCCTGGCACTCAAAAAGACCTGCTCTTAATTATGCATAATGTTGTTGAAACATTCAACTCCTATCTGTGCAGGAGACCAGAGAGAAAGACATTTCAAAAGTCTCTGTGTGTTCAGCTCTCAGTAATTTTGTAGCTCCTAACTGAATCTGTGGTTTGGAGTTTAGTTTCTTTGTTTCTCTTTCTTCTGCTTCCTGTTTGTACTTCAGATATCTGGTTTATTTTTCAGCTGTATAGGAAAGTATAGGAAATTAAATGTGTTTATCACTGAATTAGCAGAACTTTATTAGCAGGTTTCTTTCAATAAAACAAGTCTACCAATACCGCAGGAGGCAGAGTAAAAGCAGAAGCAGCCACAGTGAAATGTTAGATGAAGAGCTGCAGACAACAGGCTCTTACTGCACCTCTGCAGACAGCTCACCTCCAACAGGAAAACTTTGTGTACCTGCCCTGCTGTGTGATGGACAAACACTAGCAGCAAAAAGTGAGGGACTTTAAGACATACCTTCAAGCGGGTAGCTTTGATGTAATGGAGACACAGATCCCTGCTGTGCTGAGCTAAGTCAAACCAAACCAAGCCAACCCAGCAAATGAGGGTGGAAAATCAGTACTAGAGCATCATATTTTGAAGCTTAGGACCACCGACCAAGCTGCTGTATTTGACAAGCTGGGACTGAGAACTGAGCGTTGGGTATGACCAGTATCTTATGGTAAGCTTTACACACATATTGCTGTCTAAGTGATGTTATAAGTCAGTCAACTTGTGCTGCTATTATCCCATTTTACTATTTATCATTAAACCATAATCTGTTATAGGGGAGTGATTTGAGTATTTAGCGAATACTGAAAACTGTTTCTTCCAGATTGCAGGATTCAATTAGTCTTCATTTTTACAGTGCCTAACTGTATTTTTCTGTATGATAATATCACAAAACTATTTTTCTTTACTGCAGTCTGTGTGTGTATTTGTGGTAGCCTAACCTACAGTATCCAATCTGTTTCATAGCTGCATTAAAATTCTAGTATTATGTAGCTCATGTATTTACAGTGTGTTGAATGGTCTCCAGCAGGAGACCTGAGCATCCACTCTCCAGCTGTCTGACACCTATTTAACACCACAGTCAATGCTCTGACCACTTTATTCAGCACGGAAAGCTCCCATAATGGATTGTGGGATCAGTCAGGTACTCTAAATGTGTGTTTGTCAGGTGGACTGACAACTCTAGACCACACACATACAAACAGACACGCACACACACACACACACACACACACACACACACATACACACACTGTCAGGCAGTCAGTGGCCAGTCAATCACTCAGAACAAAGCTTTGAAGCCCAGAGTCAAGCCTGGTAGACCATGTGAAAGAGTGATTGTGTGTGTGTGTGTGTGTGTGTGTGCATTTGAGTGTGTGTCAGAGTGATGACTGCAGTTGTAGCAAAAGAATGATCAGTGGGCCTGCTCTGAGCCAACCAGCCACTACTGGGCTGACAGTTGTGTTCTATTATGTGGAGTATCCCGAGTAAACACGACAGGAAATAAAGCTTTCAGATGAATTTTTTAAAGAAATATATGTTGGTATAAACCACTCGGGTAGGTTTGTTTTATGACAAAAAACTTATTTGACTGTTCCAGAAATATTTCATATGAGTGATTTCTCATCTGCCACCTCTATGGTTAATGTTTTCCAGTGGTTGACATTGGATAAGATTGTGTGACAATGATGTAATTATTTCCACAATATCCATGCAAGGGAACTACAGTGTGGCGAAGGACAGGCAACCAAAAAAAAACAAAACGGTAAGGTTAGAGATAAATCAGTGAAAAAAAAAAAACTATTGATGCTATGATGGAACAACTTGGGTCTTTGCTCTTGGGTCCCTGGCATGAAAGCTGGTTGGTTTCCTGCGGGATAGTCGGATTCAGCAACACATTCTCAATCCCATTTTGTCAAATACCAACACTTGGTCAGTATCCCTACATGTCAAACTGTAACACTCTAGGTACCTTTCTGTCATACCTCTAGCATCAGTTTTAGACCCTCAGGGACAGCATGTCAATTTCCACTCATTATATTTAGAAAATAACATCATAGTTTGGCTTCAAATCAGTACGTTTGCCATTAACATAATGTAATGTATGCTACACATGCTAGCACACTATGTTTTCATTAAATAACTCAACTGACTTCTGAATTCACACAGGACATGGACAGCGGCCTCCTTGGTAAAGTTCGAGGTGACAGCTTGTCCTTGGTGAAGTTTAGAGTTCATTTGATCTATCCACCTCATGGACTTTCTTGCTCTTCATATTAGTATTATTATTATTGCTCAGAGCTTCAAAAAATGCAGCTGGCCGGTGTGTCTCATACCACCACTAAAGGATGCCTCAGTGCATCAGTATCTGTTGCAGAGAGCCATTGAATAAGTGTCGGTATTTGATGAGTTGGGAGTGAGCGGGGGTTGGATTCAGAAGTGGTTTAGTCAACACTTCCTGTTGAGCATTGCACAATAACTGGACAATAACTTATGTCCCATCTCAGACTTGTCTCCATCTCCATGCACAGCGTGACCATGGTGACATCAAACAAAGTCAAACTGTTGGAGCATCTGGAAGAGCTCATGATGTAGCCACAGTACATCTCAGAACCTCTCATACTAGAGCATCTGTTGTATTGGGCACGATGCAGTGAGGGTTCTTGACTGGATCAAGCAAATCACAGCAAGTCCTCACTAGGCTTCACTTTCCATTAGCTACTTAAGAGTCACACTGCTTTCTGCTGATCTCACTGGTCTGGTCTCACTTCCAAGTGGTCATTTACCTACACTTGGTCCTACCCTCAGCCTCTGATACTGGCGCAAAAGGCACCCTTTGGTGTCTCTGTGAGATGCACTGGGCTTTCAGCTTACTCCAGTGTAAACTCAATGAGAAAATCTGCATAGGGAGGCGGTCAGGGTTAATGGTTGGGTCAAATAAGCACAGGACTTTCACCCAGGAGATCGCCGTTTGTGTCAAGAGTGACAAAAGTTAATATTGACTTGTTTTAACGTACCATTGCATAAGAATGTTATGTTCTTATTTCAAACTGTAACCTCTTAAAGGTCCATTCCATTTTCATTTTCATCCACTGTGTTGTCGGGACACAGGGGAAGCTGGCCAAGCAAAGCACCCCAGATGACCCTCTTCCCAGCGACGCGTTCCAGCACCTCCTGGGGTACCCCAGGGCGTTCCCAGGCCAGATGAGATGGGTCTGCCCCAGGGCTACCTACCAGTGGGACATATCCAGAACACCTCTAACAGGAGGTGTCTGGGAAGCATCCTAAACTGACGCCTTTCAACACGAAGAAGCAGCAGCTCTACTCCGAGCTCCCTCCAGATGTCTGTGTTCCTCACCCTATCTCTAAGGCTAAGCCCAGCCACTCCACAGAGGAAACTCATTTTGGCCACTTCTATTCATGATCCCATTCTTTCAGTCACTCCACAAAGCTCATGACCATAGGTGAGGGTTGGGACATAGATGGACCAGTAAATTGAAAGCTGGTGAATAGGTAAGTAGACTTTAATGAGGGACACCAGAAATTGCATCCCATTATTTTTGAAAGAATTTAAATAACGACAATTTTAAGCAAGTTTAAAATTGTTGGCATTGAACGTAAACATTTTTGACATCAAACATAATCAAGGGTTTTACATTATTGTCCAATATCAACATTCTAGTGTGACGCTAGATGTGATACAAAACCCCATAAGTTAATAGCCATGACAATATGCTGCCCCTGAGAGTTTATCCCAGGTCACTGAGCTGGTCTGAAAGCTGAAGCCTGTTATTAGTTGTCAGAGGGAGTGAATCAACAGGAAGCTAAATGTGGAGATGCTCCAGGACAGGCTAACAGCTGTACGCCTGGGCAGGTCATATGGGATGTGAATTACAGTATATGGAGGTGTGTATGATGAGGTGTGTTTAGCGGCTATTTTGTGGTGTGCAGGTGATTTTCAGTGATAGGGTTAAGGTTGGCTAGCTTTCCATTAGCCTGGACAGCATTCAGTCACCTTCACTTTCACCCTTCCTCAGGCCATACATTAACATTCACTCCATCTCTGCTCTGTGTGTGTGTGTGTGTGTGTGTGTGTGTGTGTGTGTGTGTGTGTGCGTGTGTGTTTACTGCTGTTTGTCTTTCTGTTATTTTGCCTGTCTGTGTGTTTCTGTGTCCGTGTATGTGTGTGAAAGTGTGAGTGAGTGTTAATCTCCTCAATATTGCCTCCATGAAATTGACATTTGACAGTAATTGTGTAGCGACAGCGATCCGGTCTGTCCCGTGCTCTGATTGGGCGAGGATATTACACACACATACACGCTATGACCGGTCACACTTCCTGCTGGTTAACGGCACAAATATAACGTCAAAACAAATCCCCACAGTTTTACCCTGCATGGAAGGATGGAAAGAGGAAGCAATGGACGAAGTCAGATTTTCTGAACACTGTAAAACAAATAAAGAAAGAGTGGACACTGGAGGGAAGGAATAAGACACGAGACACAAAATTTACTATTTTGTTCATAGACCTTATCATATATTAATGAGAACATACCTGCTGTTATTGCTGTGGTCTTGATAAATTCTGTGTAATGTAAATTTCCACAGCATTAATTCCATCCGTTCAATTACAGTCATGTAATAGTGCTCTGAGTTTCTCTATTTAACAGAAATACCATTTTACCAATAGAATAGTTTGACATTTAAGAAAATATGTATATGTGCTATCTTGCTGAGCATTAAATGATGAAGCTGCTTTCACACCGTAGGGCCCTGACAACCATCTACCTGTAACAGTGTGCCCCCAAAAAGCAAAGTGATTTTAAAAGCGCCTGCTGGTGCTACAGTCCACAACTGTGACGACAGGCAGGTGCTTCAGTGAACCCAAGCAGAAGTGCAAGCTAGCTTGTCGCTGCATGTTGTAGCAAAACAAGGGAAATCAATGAAATTACAAGACATCTACATATTTGGACAATTTACCAGTCATCTTTTTTCACACCAGTTTGTCAGACTAGTTCCAGCCTAGTCAGACAAGCATGAACTGATGAAGCCTCTTGGATAAGCATGAAACGTCTTCTAAGACAAAACTAAGTCCAGTTGTGTTTGATTCAATTGCCTTGAGATAACTATGACCTGGATAAATGAGAATATCCACAGGCATGTTTACCAGTCATCTGAAGTTTGATGAAAATGTTATCTCAAGCCCAGTTTCCTTCTGGTTGTCCTTAAGCCCGGTATACACTGTGCATTTTTGGGCTGTCCCAGACAAAGATAACCAACGTGAAAGAAACGTGGCTCACACTAAACTTAACATTGGTTAAATCTCACAGTTTGTAGGAGGCTTTATAAGTTGCTAGCACCATAACTTTGGGTATTCAGACACACACACCATTATCAGCTCCTCCATCTCCTTCTCTCTGTTTCCCTGATGCCCACTATTTGATCGACCAAAGCCAGGCAGACTGGCAGAAGTTCAACACAGTTAATTCTGTGCGGCAGAGTACATGTAAATAGCAACCACTTCATACCCCTACCACAGTGTTTGTAACCCATTCCCCTCTGCCACCTTCCCCTCATTGAAATAAGTGGAGGAGGTAAGTTACCATGTGGCCCATAAAAAAGCGGCATAGCATCAAAACCAGTCTCATGTCTGCACACTACATGTGAAGCTAGGGCAGGTAGGTGGTTAGCTTAGCATAAAGACTGGACGCATGGAGAAACAACTTGCCTGTCTCTGTCCTGAGGTTAAAAATATTGTTGAACATTTGTTGTATCTGCCCATGAACTGTTACTTTTGAGACTGTATTCACTAACTCACTCATTAAATACTGTTCACTATGTGGGGACTTGCTTTTCCGGGATGCATTTTAGGGATTGGAACAGTCCACCATACTACATGATGGTGTTAGGGGAATGATTTCTGGGTCATGGGAGGAGAGAGGACACGAGGGAGCATAAGTTAGCATAATGAAAAGCACCCCTGATCTCTTCTCCCCCAGCAACTCCTTACCATGAACCAGTTTGAATTTGATGATCCTTAAGTTTGTCTTTTTGGCATTGTAATTGTAAAAATGAGGATTTACAGTATGTGCTTAAATAAAATGTATATTGGGGCTGAGATTGGATTATAAAAGACCAGCAAAACGCCAAACTGAATTTAAGAGGTGTACACCTGACAATTAGTGCGTCTGCTCTCTCTTTCTGTCTCTCGTTCTCTGTGTTTCCTTCCACCTCTAAGCACCTTGGACAGGACCTACAGCCATTCCACCACTGATTAAACCTAATAATTAGCTGTGTGTGTGTGTGTGTGTGTGTGTGTGTGTGTGTGTGTGTGTGTGTGTGTGTGTGTGATTTTTATCATAGTTTTGAGGACATCCTATTCTTCTCCAATCATCAGCCAGCTCCCTGTGGGCAGACGCTAATTAAAATCAATAGTCTCCTCAGACTGACACTGAAGGTTTGGCTACAATGAAGCAAGACGACCGACAGACAATATTCACCATCTTCAGATTTCACTGCTTTCACTGTGAAAGGCTCGTCTGACAGAAAACTGGGAAACACATGGTCAAATGCATCCGGTTCTGATACATAAAAGCAGCTATGTGCAGTGTAGACGTGAACCTGTTAGTGTGTGTGGTAATAACGCTGGTGCTGACAGTGAAGACTCTGTTAGTTTGACAGGGAGAGGGGACGAGGGGGGAGGACAGGGGAGAAGGTCACAGGGACCTTGTTGACCTGGAGATGTGCTCCAAGATAAACACAAAAACCTTTTGTATATACACAACAGGCAACAGTACTGAGCTACACCTCTCTACAGTGCCGCTATCAATGCACAGTGCACTCTATAAAGGCTGAATGTAACTGTGGTAGTCTTTTGGAAGACCATTAGTATTGTGACCTTGTCTTGTAAAGGGGCCCAGTGTCACAACTTAGTTTGAACACTGGTCTTATCATTTCAGTTCATCTTGTAGTCACGTAGTAGATATTTTTCAATAATGTTGTGTTCAGTCAAATTCCCGCATGCAAAGATTACTACATAGAACTGGGGCTGTCCTGATTACCAGCTTTGTGGCAATGAAGCTACATTGAGAAATATTTGCGATTAATCAAAGCCTTGAGACAAAAGGACATTTTTTGGGACATCATGCACCTAACATGACCATTAGCCACTTTGTTAGCATGCAGGCCATAGTAACATTTGCTAGCAAAAAATAAAAAACTCTGTCTGCTAAGCTGGCACTTACAGATTTAGAATGTCAGTTTCCTTTGGCATATCTGGCATTCAACTTTTTGGGTGTCAATTTTGAATCTTTTCCAGATGCTTCACTTTTTCCAGCGTCATGCTAGCATAGCTGTAAGCATATAATGGGTGGTCAAACTGTCACAGTCACAAAACTAGATCTATCACTAATGCGTAAACACAAAACACGACGCAAATTTTGTGTTTGAACGCTAAAATATTTTGTGTTAACTTGCTTCATACACATAAATAAATGGCATCAATGACTAAAAGAATGAAATGAATGAAATTCCCCTGGTATGTCCCCGGGGGACCTCAATGCTGGTTGGCTATCACGGCATGAATTGGTCCCAGCTCTTGGGAATAACTGTATGATGCGAAATCGCAGTACTTGCTTCATTCGTGCCGCTTAATTTGGATATTTTGCGTCATTCATGTGGTATTCATCACGTCTCTCGCACCCCCCAGTGGGATTTCGCATCTAAACGCATCTTTACATTGACTTCACATGTAATCCACTCGTGCGAATTGTTTTATTCACATCTGGAGTGAACACGACATAAGTTTAAATGTCCTCCACTGAGCATAACTAATAATCAAAGTTGATGCATAATGAAATATGATGATTACTATTTCTTGATTTACGGGCTATTTGCCATTTTTGGGGAGTAATGGTACAGAAAAATGGAATTCAAGTACAGATTTGGACATCAGTTACCATGGCAATGATTAAAGCTTCAAAGCAATCAGGTAAGCCCTTCCCCGGATTTTGATACAAGATGTAATTTACAGAGAGGGCGAAGGTACGGTGGCTGATGAGGGCAAATGTGCTACAAATGTCCAAAACATTTCCATTAGGAGAAATGTGCTTCAGCTGCAGAAACTACATAAATTCAAAAACACATGAATTTTTTTCTAAAATGGCAACAACAAAAACGTGACGCAAATGAAAAAAAGTGCTGCAGAAACCTTATACAAATACATTACTGGCAAAAATGCTGCAAATACAGAAACTGAGAAGCACACAAACAAATGAAAACAAATACAACAGAAAAACGCTGCATATCCAGTCAGCCCAATGGGAATTTTAAAGGCATGTAGAGAGAGTGCTAAGTAAGTAAGTAAGTAACTGAGGCCAAATGAAGAAATAAAGAATACATACCTTTTTATGTCACCTCTTTACTCCAGCTGTCTTCTTGTCTGGTTGTCTTCTACAAAAACAAACACTCAGCTGTTTATTAGAAATGAACACATATCATATATCCAAACCTTGAACAGATACCTCCTTTTTTCCCAACAGACCCTTTTTGGAACAACGTCAGGATGACTTCTCAGTATTGGCTGCAGGCAAAACGCGACTCACCACCACAGGGTTATAGACTATTAAAGTCTTAAAATGTCATATTGTTGTGTTATTTGGAGCCAGACTATAAGGAGTCATGGCTCAAAACTTAAATTTTATGGCATCTCAGCCACCACTGCCTGTCAACAAAAACCAAGACAACTATAGTTAAATGCGGTAAGACGAAAGGACTGGACGGAGGCGATCATCCAAAATGCTCACATGTGCAACGCACACATCATAACAGGTTAGGGAAAAGGTATTTACTGTTGTATCTTTTTAGCACATTAGCTAACGTTAGCCTCGATGGCAAAACAAAGCAGGACATTGTTCAAGTGTCGTCTTCCTTTGTAAGAGTGGCATAGTAATCAATCACAAAGTTGGCCATCCCCCCTTCGTCATGTAAATTCAGTCTGATGCTCTACACTAAAATCAGAGCCCTGTTGTGCAAAGAAACAGAGCATTATATTTCTATATGAATTAATGAACGGTTAAGCTAATCACACGTCACACGTCGCGCTAGGGTACGCTCTGTCACTCCAAAAGTGCAGTGCTCTGGATAACTGAATGGTAGGTTCTGACAGCACTCCGGATTTATGAATAGTAAAGTTTGTGCCAGAGTGTGCTCTGGCACTTTCTTCATTGATGAAAACAAGTCAACAAAACTTACTAGCTAGCGCTAGCTAATGTGGAGAATTGTTTTGCCTCTAGCTAAGCCCCGCCCACCAAAAAACATCATACTGTTTACTAACAATAAAAAAGACGATAAGTGCTGATTCGACATTAACCAAGGTACCTTGGTGCTTGTAATTCCCTCTGTTGATCTGCAGGGAACTTACACGTCATTACATGTTATATGTCAATGTTTCCCCTCTGGTCAGAGATTCTTCTTTTCACCTGGCAGCAAGGAGATTCTCCAGGAGACCATGATGCACAGATGTTCATGCTATACCTCCCCAAACCCTTTTCCTCCTTACAGGAGCCCTAGTAAACAACACATTCTCATCCTAACTTGTCAAATACTGCCACTTTGTCAGTGGACGGACTAGTCAAAATTAGACACGCTAGGAACCTGCCTGCATATGTTTTGGACATTCACAGAAAGCTTGTCAATTTACACTTGTTACATGCATTGTGTCTTTTCAAAATTCACTTCCATTTTCACAGGAAATGTACAGTTTCTGCCTGTTACATGCATATAGTCTTTTTCAAAATAAACATACATACGAAACAGCAAAAAACATCATGGTTTGGCTTAAAATTCATAAAACGAATAGCGGGCTCCTGGGTGAAAGTCCAGAGATTGTTTGATCCATCCACCATCCCTCCCAACACCCCTATATGGACTTTCTTGCTTTTTATATCACGGGAGCTTCTTGCAGCATCACAAACTGCCTCTGACCAGTGCGTATCATACCAGCGCAAAGGGTATCTCTCTGCGTCAGTGTCTGATACCAGCATCCACTGACAAAGAGGCGGTAATTGACGAGTTGGGAATAGAGAACAGGGTGCAATAACCTAGGTAACGTTGCTATTGTAGAAACAGAAATGTAATCCCTCACCAGCTTCCCACCCACAAACACTGACAATAGTGTTTGAATGTTTTCAGCTAAGCCAGAGGCACCAGGTTCAATCCCTGGATCCTCATGGTATTTTGACCTTTTCGTTTGCGCCACCTCAAATGTTTGTGCCCAGGCTATGCCCTAAAGTTCACGCCATGATCAAATTGGACAGACAGATTTTCGAAGTAGATGTAAGAGTGTAGCACATTTCAGCTCTGATAAAAATGTATCGTTTTGATGGAAAGAATCAATACATGGAGCTTTCTGTTTCTCATAAACAATGTTCAATTTGAAGATAATGAATAGAGGATAATAACCATCAGCACTGTCAGTCTAACTATACTGATATCACTATCAGCATTTAGGTCTTTGTGTAAAAAGTAAGGAACTAGAGGGAATAGCAGGAATACGAATATTGCTTGTTAAGCATAAACAGCAGTGTGTGGTGGCCTCTTGCACTGTGTATGTATAGCTGATGTGTTAATAGCAGGATGGGTGTAGGTGATAGCAGTGTAGCAGTGTTTAGTCCCATCCCACATATTAGCAGCTGCTTTCTATCCATCCATCACACACAGCCAGTCTGCCTGAAACACACCACCAAATAGACACATTTATCAAAGCCTCTGAAGATGGCAATACACACACACACACACACACACACACACACACACACACACACACTGAGATCCTCAGCCAAACCTACAGTAAGTGCTTCTGTGGAATGGCTGTCAGTGCAACACACACACACACACACACACACACACACACACACACACACACACACACTTGCCCCCCTCTCTCTAATAGTGTTGTGGTTGACAGAGTTGTATGTGATGAATTGTATGTCTCTTCCAGACTTCTCAAAGTTAATTTTCTAAAGACTGCTGCCCATTGGAGAGGAGAGAAGATGATAGGAGACTGGTCAGTGTGTGTGTGTGTGTGTGTGTGTGTGTGTGTGTGTGTGTGTTGGGGAGGGTGAGATGTCAGTATCACTCAGCTGCTTTTCTGTCTGAAGGCCATAGCCAGTGCTGGCGGCTGTTTAGACGAAGGCTTTACTCTCATTCAAACCATTTTGTGTCACCAAATGAATTCAAGTGAATTATTTCACTGGAGGTGTGGCAGCTGTGGAATCACGCTCAAAAGGCTTTTTGTGTGGTGTACTGGAAATGATGCGTTTTACACTAAAAAAGACACACTAATAACTGTAAATCTCAGACTACATTCAGACTGCAGGCAAACCAGATTAGTTTCTTAAATCAGAGCTTTATGACAAACCTGTTCTTATTCCAAAATTGTCATATACCACTGCAAAGTCAGTGATTTCGGCATCAGACTCAGATGCAAAAAGGCATCCTTTCACAGCAAAATGATACACTGCTGGGCAGCATCAGTGCATGATGCAACGAGACAGCATCAGTTTGAAACACCAATGGATAACAACATAATTGAAGGAGCTGGAACGTCCCTATAGGACGGGCTGGAGGGGTGGGACAAACACCAGACCTCCACCACAACATTCACCTGGGAACCCACTGTTCCCTTCCGGTATGAATGTTTAGCCAAACCATGACCATGATCTTTTTTTTCTTTTTTTCTTTTTTTCGAAAACTAAAACCTACTAAAACTTTTAACATTGTAAGTTTATTTTGAAAAAGACTGCATTCATCTAATTAGCAAAAACTGTACAGTTCCTGTGAAAACTGAAGTGTATTTTGAAAAGGCACAAGACATGTAACAGGCATAAATTGACATGGCATCCCAGAACATCACCAGCAGACGCAGGAGGATACCTAATGCATCATATGAAGATGTGAAAGTCCGGTGAAGGAACAGTGATATTTGACAAGTTGGGAGTGACAACTTGTTAAGAAAGATTGTTATTCGCATTCACATTGTGATTCTCCATGCTGCAGTCATGGTGAGCTTTACTGTGCAATAAGAAGGGTGGTGCCTCCCACAAAGTTACTGATTGGAACATGTAGTCTTTAGGACCTTCGAAGACAATGATGATAGGTGGCTTTCCAATCTTAGAATGCGCCAGGGGACATTTGGCGAGCTCTGTGGCCGTCTCAGACCAAGTCTCGCCCATCATAAAACTAATTTAAGTGATGAGAGTGACACAAAAGTCACTTTGAAGTCAATTTTGAGTGTCCTGACTGAAACACATCTGTAGAAATATAACTGACCCTTCGCTAAGTCCTGCCCCCTATGCAGACTGGCCAATCATAGCGTAGCATCAGGCTGGCTCAGACCAGGGTCCGACAACAACACAGCTGTGCTCCATTGACTCAAATGTAATCATTTCAGATTTCCTTCATTTTCAGGCTGGTTTTGTGGATTTGGAGCTAAATGTTGTGCCTGGGGCATGTCGTGTATTATTGATACTTGTTACCTGGAGAGGTTGTAAAAAGATATACGTTTCTTCCCTGTTCCAAAACCTAAATCAAACCCTGAAAAGTGTAGGGTTAGCTAACGTTAGCTAGCTACTGAAGATATAGCCTATTGAATGTATACACATGCTGCTTTTGCTTTTTAATGATTAAAACAGTGATAAAAAGACCAACCCTACTGTACAGGAACCAGTGAAGGGAAGCAGGGAAACTTTGATGATATTCAACCAGCTGTGTGTCAACACATTGTGCGCAGATAAACGTTGTTTGACTTCTTCCGCAGCCCTCCGACAATCCAGCTACCAGTCTGGGTGCTGGCAGCGACACAGGGGTGAAGCTAAACACTGTTCATCTGCACACACTGCGATGCCACACAGCTAGTTCAATATCAGCAAAGTTTCCCTTCATATTCATTGTCTTCTGTGGCGATCAGCAGTGATGTGGTGGTTCACATTTACATTGTGATCTGTAGGCTTTAGCTTCAATCTTACCTTGATTTCGTTGCTGTGTCAGTTTGACATCCTGAATATATCCTTTCAAATGCAAATGCTTTTTTGTTTTGCCAAAAATGTGAGAGTATTTCTCCAGGGAGTGCAGTTAGCAACAGTGGGAGAGGCATGCCAGTCTAGCTCCGAAACCTAAAGTTTGTCGGACTTAGCAACAGTAACTAAGGGTGGGGGGGGGGGGCCTTAGCGAAGGGAGAATTGGAACCACATTTCAAACCACCTTCAAATGTTTTTTGGATCTGATTTATAAAAATTGAATTGCATATGGGTTTTTGCTGTCCAGGTTTTCTTAAAACAATGACATAATAACAACCTGGATATGTAAAAAAAAAAAAAAAATTGGTTGGCAGTCTGAACAAGGCCTAAAGGTGAGGTCTTCATGAGTCCCTGCAGTTACGTGTAACTAAGTCCCGACCTGGAATCCAAGTCAGGCCAGATCTAAATAATCTTCTGTTTAACTGGACCAGGTCATTTTCAACACTGATCATATTGAGTCATAATCATCACAGGAGAAAAATATGTGCACCATAAAGTGCAGAAAAAATGTATTGCTGCTCTTTTCCACCACCCCTCACATATCCTAATACAATGGTTTATATGGTATCTTACAAAAATGCAGATAAAACAGGTGCTATGGTATCTAACAAATTAGCGCCCCACAAATGACATTATGTACTTATCATAAATTTTCATATTTAACGTCAAATTACCTATATTCGGTTTAGGAAAAGAAACATGGTACCGACCTACCTTAAAATATTCAAAGTTCCCTTGGTTTTACACAGCTCCACATATCAGTCCCCCGGGGAAAGTCCAGTGTGGTTTGACCCATCCACCATCCCAACTTGCCTCCTAGGACTTTTGATTTTTATACTACTGCCCTCTTTACTCTTATCAGCACATTGGTCACATGATCACAGCCTTCCTGATTATGTGGGTTATACATGAATTGAATACATGAACAGAGGTGCAGTACTTTCATAGGTATATGCACAAACAGCATATAAGAACAGCCTGTCTGTCACAGGCGATGCTGCAGGTGTTGGTGTTCTCTCTGATGCTGGGTTTATTCATGTGGTGCTGTTGTTGTGAAATACCATCACTGTAAGTATATCATATTATATATTCAATCTACCCAGATGGACAAACCATTTACCTTGGTCTTTTACAACAACCAAAGATATAATGGAGCACTGCAAAGTACAAATTGGAGGACAAAAAGGATTTAGAGTTTTTTTTATAAGTGTTGATTTCATTATATTACTATATTATGAGCTGATGAATGAAAAAAGAAATAGGAGGGGACTCCTTCTTCACATTTCAGTTAGGCAGCTCAGCTTGCTCACTGTTAGTTACCTGTCATCTTCCAACATGTCCCTCTTTCTTTCTCCCTCTCTCTCTCTCTCTCTCTCTCTCTCTCTCTCTCTCTCACACACACACACGCACACACACACACACACACACTGCAAGCTAGCTAGGTAATTGTCATGGTGTGTGTGTGTGTGTGTGTGTGAGTGTGTGTGTGTGTGTGTGTGTGTGTGTGTGTGTGTTGTGTGTGTTGTGTGGTTGTGCATGTGACAAAGTGCTGCCATTATCCCCCCCTGACAAAAACCTCTCTGAGGGCAATTTCTAGAAATTATTTCAACAATGGAGCACGCCAAATGTCAGCATTCACTAATTATGTTTATGCTAATTGTTAATTAGTGTCTTAATGGGATGATCTTAATTAACAAAAGGTTTGCGGCTACTGCTGGCAACGGGGATGCCATAAAGGAGATGTAATTGCTGCACAGTGCTTGATGAACATGGATTTATTGGGCATTTTAACTACAGTGCTTGTCGTTTAATTCTATGATGGATAGAATGGACGAATAGAGCAGATAGAATATAGAGTGAAGAGAGTAGGCCGGGTAACTGTGTGTGTATGTGTAAAACAAGCCAATACATTGGAGCTGTGGAGGCTGAGAAGTGTGAATGTGACTGACTGTGTGACACATTGTTACTGGTGCCACTTCAAATTTTCCAACACCTGATTCATTAACTAAGTGTTTGCTTGTGTTGTTCCCTTGCGGTAGTTAAAAAGTTACATTACTTTTAGTTACTCAGCCCAGTTTCATCAACTCCAAAGCCTCCACACCCCCACGTTAAGACTACAGCCTCTGAATTCATAGCCACGCACTGTGGCAATATGTAATGATAAGAGCAATTGAAAATGGGTGAAACAAACAACAGACTTTGACCCAGGACACTGCTGTTCATGAAACCAAAAGTCACATACATAAGTCATATATCTTGCAAATGGGTATGACAAAATTACATCATGAAGTTACGTCATGGAGATACTTACATCACACTAAGATACATCTACCTGTAACCCCCTAACAAAGTTAACTTATTTTAACCCAAACATTTATCGTTTTTCAAATCCTAACCAAGTCGTTTTTTGCCTATGCCTTACCGTAACTGTTTGACAACGTTAACATGTTTTAACGAGTTTCACACAGAAGACCGCTGTGCTTCACATAAGGACACAAAAGGGTGCCTTGTGTGTCAGTCTGAGATGCTGAGGGGGCATGACAAAGCGTATTTGATGATGTGATGAGAACACCTTGATATTTAAAGCTCCTTTCCCACTGGACAAAAACAATAAGCAAACACTGAAAGTGGTGTTTGTGTCCCGTAAGATTATCAAGCCAAATCTTGTTGAAACGCACGTTGATGAAACCCAACCACGTGCGCTAGTTGTTGAAAAAAAAGAAAAATGTCAATTCCCAGTGTTTGACTGACGTAGTATGTTTATTTTGAAAGAGACTGTATGTAAACATTAAATTTCCTGTGAAAATGGAAGTTTATTTTGAAAGAAGAGAATGCTTGTAACAGGTAGAACTTGACATAGCATTACAGAACATTAACAACCAATGCACCCAGGTTACCTTGTACATCATATCTGGATGTGGAAAGTCCATGACCAAATGTCAATATGTGAGTAGTTTTCAGGATTTGAGGGCACTAGGGGCTCAGTCTGGATTTGTGTAGGGACGTCCAGGGGACCCTCCCCTATTTTCTTGATGAACAATCTCTATTTTGATTTTTTTTTTTTTTAGTTTTTTTTTTTTAGTTAGGTTTTGTTTATGCACCTTATTTACCCCTAAAAACTTTTTTTTAAATTTAACATTTATTTTTT
This sequence comes from Epinephelus lanceolatus, assembly GCF_041903045.1. Lineage (NCBI taxonomy): Eukaryota > Metazoa > Chordata > Actinopteri > Perciformes > Serranidae > Epinephelus > Epinephelus lanceolatus. Next base: position 8,452,956 of record NC_135740.1, read on the forward strand.
TTGTTTGTTTAATGTCGGTATTTATGTTAACAGTGGTGGAATGTCAATAAGTCTGTTATTCAAGTAAGTGCAAACAGGATGACAATAATTAGATGCAGGGTTTTTTTTGTTTTTTTTTCAATTATTATTAGGCCCACTCTTATTTTTTAAAACATATATATAGCCTTCATATTTAGATTTGTGGCATTTTTTTTTATTATTATAAGGCCACTTCATATTTTCTTTAAACATATACATATAGCCTATATTTTTAGATCCAGGGCTATTTATAAAACATTCAGGGCTGTAGCCTCAGATGTCCAGGCCTGATACACATACATTACATTTTAAAAAATCCAGCCAATTATTTTTAATTATTAGACAGATACTTTGTTTAATTATAATTTCCAACTTAGGTGTCTACTGGTGGTAGAATAAAAGAGACACTGTCACTTACAGCTCAGGGCCATAAACAACCTTATTCTTGTTACATTGCTCTTTGGAGTGTGTTCATATTTGTGTGTGTGTGTGTGTGTTTATATTGTGGTCAGTGTGTCTCTGCAGTGTGTGTTCTCAAGACGCATGGCTTGTGTTTTACTATGAGTGTGTGATGGTGGTGGTGGTGGGGTCATAAAGCGCAGAGTGGATACATTGTGTTGTGGAGATAAAAGATTCCAGTGGACAGATCAATAGGCCATATCAGCTTGCTGTTAAATTACTGATAACACTATTTGCTTTATTTGCTTTTTTTCTGCTGCTGCACACATGCCACATTTCTCTGCCTGGAGCTCTGATGTTATACTTGACAGCTGTGCATGTGTGTGTGTGTGTGTGTGTGTGTGTGTGTGTGTGTGTGTGCACCTATATGTTCTTGTAATGTCCTCACAATGATAATAAAATGGGGAGAAGCCGGAAAAGTTCTGGTCCTGAAGTGTAAATATGAGAGCTTCGATTGCATTTTATATCATTGATGTATTATTGTGTGATGCAGAAATATTTTCTCATTTAATCTTAATGTTCCTACCACCAGTCTTTTCATTGTTTGGTATCTGAAGCAAACTGCATCGTTTAGTCTGTGTGAATTTGTCCATTCTGCATAGGGTACTCTGATATTACATGAGTGACACTGAAAGACATACCCTGAAAAACACTATATACATATGTATGACTATTTGTATGATTATGATTGATTAATCATTCAGTTTACTGCAGCTGAAAAAAGATGCAGAATGTAGGTTAGAACTGGAAGAAAGACAGAAAGTGTTTCAGTGTGTGTGTGTGTGTGTGTGTGTGTGCATCAGGGGAGTTATTTAGTTCCTTGTTCAGTCTGTAACAATAGCGATGGCTATCAGTTTAATTCAATGGCTTAAGAGAAAGTGATATGTCTAGTTTCCATCTGTTCTTAAACAGAATTCTCTGTTTTATTTGGTTTCAGCAGGTTTACACTTTCATTCACCTCAAATGGCCGCCAGCAACAAAACTGATTCCTGCTTTTACAGGTACGAACTGTGTGTTTCTTTTCAAACCTCCATTCTTCAGAGGTAACTTCTAAACAACTGAGAATAACAGCTTCATTTTCCTATTATCTGTGCTGACTATACTAACCATTACACATTCTTTGACACTGAAAAGTCACATGTCAATTTTTGTCATGTTCAATCCCTACTTCCTTGGATTTTCTATTTTTTAATAGATACATGATAACATACACTCTGAATATGTATATCAGCCCCTACAGGATGTTGCAATGTTGCAACCCATGCCCATGAATTCTGCACAGCGTTGCAACAGCCAAGGCCTTACCATGGCCTTTTGTCCAATCCCTGCAGCTTTTCCAGCACCATGGACAGCACCCTCTCCACTGTGGCAGTGCTGAATCCTTGCACTGTCTGCTCTGGTACTGTTTGCTGATTATTACTGGTCTAGGTAGAATAATGATGTATGCAAATGCAAGGATTTTTACTGTAGGTTATATGCTTCATCTTGTGCAACCACAAGCACAATTCACCCCAGAGTGTACTGTATCCCACATGGTATTTCTTTTACTCCTAATGTAAGATTTTAGGGGAGAAATTCAACTAAATTGCTGTGTACATACACACACACACGACACAAAACTTTCTCTGGGCACTCCAGCTTCCTCCCACAGTCCAAAAACATGCAGGTTGGGGACTAGGTTAATTGGTGTCTCTAAACTGGCCATAGGTGTGAACATGAGTGTGAATGGTTGTCTTTCTCTACATGTCAGCCCTGTGATAGTCTGGTGACCTGTCCAGGGTGTACCCTGCCTCTCGCCCAATGTCAGCTGGGAAAGGCTCTTGTTTTTATCCCCTCTTTGCTATTTGGCACATTACACTGTAATTTATTCAGGATTACTTGCATTATTACAAACTTCTACTTTACCTACTTTAATCCCACGAGTTGTTTGATTATAATAAAGTAATGATTCTGTAAGCTGGGGCAATGACAGCACTGTTCTGTGTACGCGTCTGATGTAGCTTGATGTTATAATTGTCAGAGAATCTGACTTAATTATCTGAGTTTGAGCTCTACAGATTGGAACATCTTGTTCTAATTATGAGCGGTGGAAGTCTCTCTTCCACTGTGATTGGATGTGACAGGAACAAGATAGCTGATGACAACAGGGACATGACATGGGCAGACAAGAAATGGAAGTGTGATGTTTTCTGTGAAAACTACACATGGTTATATTTTTTTAAAGTGCTAATTACCATATTAGTTAAAGAACATGTTACCAATCTGCTGCGTTCTTGAGGAGGAAGCCTTATTCAGATGAAGCAACTTTTAATTTCATTTATCCCGTCTAAATGGTGAATTGATCATGGTAGTGATTTTCATAAAGGCAAAGATTATAGCTATAGATTGTAGCCTCAGCTGAATCATGTTTCAGTAGACATCTTTTGTAAACATAAGGCTTTCTCCTTGATGTCCATAGACTGAGAGGCACTGATGTAAGTGTTTGTTTCAAAACAGTGACAATGAATGCTGTAGCTGTATGAGCACATTTAAAAGCTGGACCACCCCTCACTGTCGAACTGATCATCAGAACTCCCACATACCTGATCAGGCAGTCAGGATAATAATAAACCCTCCCAAAGGTTGACCCCACTCAGCATATACAAAGCTGGAAAAATCTGACATGGTTACAGTCTTGGGAGTCTCCACCGATGCTCATAGAACTACAAATACAGTGTGTAGTCATCCTCTTCACTGTTCCAACACAACCTGCCTGAAAAAGAAGAATTCACAATTCGGTGTAAATCAGCACCCCTCAGATAATTGCATAAGACCTAAAGAGGTAACAAATGTTAACCTGGATCAACCCTCAACACGGCCAAATAAACCTCCCAGTGGGCCTCATGGCAGGAACAAGCCTGTAATAACCCCTGTCCCTGACACTCTCTGGGTACCCTTCTGAAGACTAAAAGGAAATTTAGGTAATAATGTAGGACCCTCCTTAAAGGGAGGGTCCTCCTCACATCCCTTGCGGAGATGGGGCTAGCAACAAAACTACACCTAATGGAGGCTGACGGCGCCCCAGGTTCAAACGTTCAAAAACACATAATTGAAACCACAAAATATCTCCATACTGCTCATCTGTAGTGATCCAAGTGTGCTGAAGCCAAGACATAAAAAGTTGTCGGGAAAACATCATTTAAACTCTGTTTTTAGCTTCATTGTAGCCTGTAGCTCAGTGCCGCCTTCATGTGCGTTCACATGCTTTCGCTTGTCTCACGCGCAAGCGTGCACACGTGAGCTCGGTGTACACAGAAGCAATTAGAGCTATAGGCTACAATGAGGCTAAAAACACAGTTCAAATGACGTTTTTCCAAACGACTTTTTATGTCAGGGCTTCAGGACACTTGGATCACTACGGACAAGCAGTATGGAGATATTCTGTTGTTTCAGTTATGTGTTTTTTGGACGTTTAAATCTGGGGGACCCAGCCTCCATTGGGTGGAGTTGTGTTGCTACCCCCATCTCCGCAAGGGATGTGAGGACTCTAAAACTTCACCTGAGCCTCCTTCGGCATATGGGTGAGTAGATAATGGCTGAATTTTCATTTTTGGGTGCACTATCCTTTTAAGACTCTTAAAATGCTAGTTGATAGTATGCTTTGGTGGTACATACTCTCAAAAGGACTATACAAACCAGTTGATGAAAAGCTTTGAGTCTTAAGGGCCTCTTGATTTCTTGGGCCGCAGGGCAGTTGCTTGCTTTGCCCATTTGGTGATCTATCCTTAGTTCCACATGAATTAATACAAAGAATCCCTTTGGAATAATTGTGTTGCTCAGAAAGATGTAGTCACTGTTTTACAGCCATTTATTTTGTAGTCACTTAAAGTCTTTTTGTGCCAGTGGGAATCACATGACCTGCAGTTCTGTATGTGGCCACTAAGCCAAAGGTCTCGTCACAGCTCAGGGGGTTTGAGTTGAATTTTAATTTTTTTGGAACATAGGTTATAAATAAAGGATACACCTAAAAAAATAAAATCTATCTGTGAGTTACATGTAGGTAGAATTACATACTTTATGATTGGACAGTATAAACATACTGTATGTGACAGTGTATACTGAGACCATGTATACATTTCTCAGCTGTCTTAAAATATCCATCGATCCAGCCATTTTCAACCTCTTATCCAAGGCTGGGTTGCAGAGGCAGCAGGCTGAGCAAAGTATTCCAGAAGTCTTTCTCCTCAGCAATGCTTTCCAGCATCCAGCAGCAATGCTTTCCTGAGGCACTCCCAGGCCAGACAAGATATGTAATCCCTTCAGCTTGTTCTGGGTCTACCCCTGGGCCTCCTACCAGTTGGATGTGCCCAAAACACCTCTAACAGGAGGCCCCCAGGAGGCATCCTGATCAGATGCCAAAACTACCTCAACTGACTGCTTTTGACACAAAGGAGCAGCGGCTCTATTCCGAGCTGTCTCCAGCTATCCGAGCTCCTCACCCTATCTCTAAGGCTGAGCCCAGCCACTCTTCAGAGGAAACTCATTTTGGCCACTTGTATCCATGATCTCATTCTTTTGGTCATTACCCATACCTCATGACCATAGGTGAGGGTTGGGACGCTGATGGACCAGTAAATCGAAAGCTTTGCCTTCCAGCTCAGCTCCCTCTTCACCATGACAGTCTTGAACAGCGATCGCATCACTGAAATTGTTTCTTTATTGTTCTGTGGCAACGTCTAGTGACCATAGTAAATATGATGGGAGCAAAGGAGTAAGTCAGGTGATGCAGTGTAATGAGTGACAGTCCATGTCGATAAGAGGTCAAGATGGATGGATGGGTCAAACAAACACAGGACTTTTACACAGTGGACAACTGTTTGTGTCTCATGTGAAACCAAAAGTTAATGTTGACTTATTTCAAATTACATACCTAAGTTGACTTGCATAGCTTTCTATATGTAATGTAGCTTATTTTAACATAGCGGCAGTCCCCGCAGCTGAAAATTGAAGCTCATGTCGAAGTGCCAAAAACTGCAGTTGCTCTGATGGCCATTTGAGGTTAACTGGAAAAGTCAATCCTCACAGACCCCTTTGTTAATATGCCCAACTTTGAAGCAGAAATAAACATGTTTACAGCCTGATACCAAAAAAATCCCTGTTTTGGTCAATATAGCTAATTTTTACATAACTCACTTTATTAAGGAATAAGGGCTGGGCCGCTTGAGAGACAGGTTGTCTGTGAGGTGCCACCACAGTGAGTCAGATCTACCCCTCACTCCTCCACAGCTCCAACCTCTCGTCCAGACATGGTCACCTCTGGCTCCAAAAAGCAAAGATGGCGACGGCAAAAATACTGAGCTTGAAGCTACAGAACGAGAGTCCATACACCCAGTGGGTGACATCACAGTAGTTACATCCATCACTATATATGATTTAGGTGTCCCTGAATCAACCAAGACTGAAGGGAATATAGCCCAATATATAAGCCTGGTAATATTCGGAGGTGATTGAGTAGGAAAAAAATGAAGTTTTAAAACTACTAAATCACAGACTAAACTATTTGCAACAGTAATTGGAATACATGCAGAAATATGTCACACAGAAAAGGTGGTGGACTCTTAAAGGGTGCATAAAGTGTGTGCACTTACCTTCCCCAGTGTTTCTATCTTTAACGTGTGGCCACAGAACAACGACTCGCAGTTTCATTAGTTGAAGGAATGTGAGTGGACTCTGGTGGAGAGAAGGTTTCCCTCTCTGTGTCCTTATAAATGTTGAAATGTTGTCAAGTGGCCAGCTATGACCTGATAGCTGGCCACGGTGTGTGTGTGTGTGTGTGTGTGTGTGTGTGTGTGTGTGTGTGTGCGTGTGTGTGTAGGTGTGTGTCTCCTCCCAGCAGTAAAGCGTATTTTATTGGAGTTAACACTAAGGTCAAATAAAGCAGATTTATTTCTACGGATTACTAGCACTCTGCTAGCCAGTCCATAAAACAGAAACCAATCACTGACACACACACACACACACTCACACACACACACACACACACACACACACATATGCACACACACACACATTCACACTGAAGGACTGTGCAGCGGAGATATCATTGCTACTGTGTGAAAGAGCCACTCTGAGAATAAGGTGTTATGTTTAACCATTTTAGCCCTGAAGACCCACAAAGACCTGAAAGTGATTTCAGGTTTTTAAAGCTGGACTGCCGCTCCCATCACCTCACACTGTCTCATCTGGAGACTTTCTCTTGTACTGGTGCACAGTACTAACATTTTTGTCAAATCCATTTGCCAGTTTTCATGATCATTTTATGGCCTATTTCATTGCGGTACTACTGTGTGTACAGTTGAGTTTACTGTTTCCTCTGATGCTTGCTGCAGATGCAGACATCTAATAAATACATTGTTACTACTGCTCCCATTTTATGACTAAACACTACACTGTTTCCAGGTGTCTGGAGGAGATGAGCACAGATTACTTTAAATCACATGCTAAAAATGCAACATGTATTTGAATGAAACGTCTTTGTTGTTGCTTGTTTCCTCCAGCAGGTGGTTCCTTGACAGCTTCCCTGGAAGACATTGACCACTGAATATTCTCTCTATCCATTCAAACTGAGCTTGCAGTTGTAATCAAATGCAGACAGTCAGTAATAGTAATAAGTTATATATACAGTTACTTACTTAACACACGAATAACTGACATATCAAATCAGCGTGACACAAAGCATAAATATGCGTGCCTTGAAATGATACTATATATGATATTATACTATAGCTATGTTATAGGTGCAGCCGCTTCCTCTGCTAAATTTGTGCAAAATTTAGGCTCTTGTGTCTTTTTTGCAAGTCTTGGTGTTGCATATTGTGGTTAGTGTTAGACGATGGTGGCGTGTGGCTGCAAGTCACTCATCGGAAAGTGGAAATTAACTCACCAGTCTGTAAACTCTCCTCCTGCCGACTTCTAACTAGCTAGCAGCTAGCTAGCCAGGTCGAGGTTTTCAAATGTAAACAAAAGTAAACATGGAGGAAAACTGGAGAAGATGGCACCAGCAGAAAAGTCATCCTGCTAGCTATTGTACAGGCACTAGAAAACAGACTAAAATAGGGTGGTCACTTTGTTCATCATTTCAGTTGATACTCTGCTTTAGTGGTTCATATCCACACAAGTTTACTGTGAAACAAATTCTCACAAAGCAACTGTCACCAACTGAATATCAGGCATTCAGGGCCCTAAAAGTCTGGGTTCCGGAGACAGCTGTCTTGAGTCCATGTTAGATTTCCTTTCATAATTCTGCCTGTCTTTTATCTACAATACACTACAGGATATGTTTGTCAGGTACCAATAAGCTACAGCTCCTCAGGCCGTGACATATTTATGACTGTAGCTAATTCAAAAGTGGATGCTGCTCTATCTGTCTTAGCGTCAAGTTAGTGAAGTGCCATGCTTGAATGATAAAGACACTCACTGACATGCAACTGCAACCAAACAACAACCTTATTTTTATGCCATCTGTGTTTTACTTTATGCAGACAGAATTCCGCCGGTATTATTTAGTACAACAACACAGAGAAGCTGATGAATGATCAATTGATTAAGCAATTAGCAGACAATATAATGGCATTTCTGAGCTTTAGACTGTACTGATTGGCTGCCATAATTTCCTGCTTTGTCAGGAACATGATTGCTCATAAATATTGATCTGCTGGTCATCTGTGTGTGTGTGTGTGTGTGTGTGTGTGTGTGTGTGTGTGCGTAAGCACGGTGCCTGGTCAGCATTTTGCGTGTCATTGTTTGTTAGATCAACCAGAACCACACTGAGGCCTTGTATTGAAATATTAAAAACATTAATGATGTTGCCAACCAGTTTAAGAGATTGACCGTGAGCCAAAGAATACACTGAGGGAAATCACACTGTGCTGCTGTCTGCCCATAGACTGTATAAAACAAGTGGACATTTCCATAGTGACGTCACCCATTGCTTTGTGAATTACTGTTTTGAAGCCTCCGGTTTGGCATTTTGGCCGTCGCCATCTCGATTTTTTGGAGTGACCATATTTGGACAAGAGGGTGGAGCTGTGGAGGAGCGAGGGGATCTGACTTAGAAACCAGGGAGACCACCATGGTAGTGACTTCAATCGAAAGTAGCCACACCCTAAAGTGAACCCCACTCTATGGTCTATTTTACTCTGAATGGGAGCATGATCTACAAATTGGACATAATGCTGTGTTGGAGAAGACTTGAAACTAGTGAGTGTGTGAGACCATACACACATTAAGAGAACGTTTACTAAGGTAGCCTAATAAGTCAAGTGAGAAGCAGCATCAGTTTCTCGTAGACTTCTACAATCAGATTTCTTCTTGCAACCAGTGAAATCATCCCCTACTGCCCACTGAAAAAATGCTGGTTTAACACACTTCTGCATAGAGGCCTCCACATTGGAGCTAAACCACAACTGACCTGGAAAATTGATTTCAAGATCCGACTAGACCCATTATTGTAAAATATGTCTAACCCAACCCTCTTGTGCCTAAGATATAACAGATCCAACCTGGTGCATGTCCAAAGCAAGGGAATCTTGAGACACACAGAGGCCTCAGCTCTACTTTATGGACCAGACAAATCGGGAAATTAAAATTGGTACTTAAAATACCTTTCTCTTTGTTGTTGTTGATGTTGTTGTAAGCTGCAGCTGCCCTCTGGCGACCAGTTTATGAAAGTTCTAAGTGGCTTAGATCGCACATAAAAAAATATGTTTAAATTTTTGTAAATATGGACATGCTACAGATTGTTAGAATGATTATAGTCTCGACAAGCTTATGCCAAAACATATACTCTATTTTTTGATGACCTTTCTTTTACCACTCCTAAACCAAATCTTCCACATTATGTTGACACATTACATTGTACACACTAATTATTTTCCAAATGGTATTCAAACCAAGTGAAAAAAACTGACATCGTGGATTAACTGAGACGATTACAGATTTACTGTTGTCTCATTCACTGCAGTGAGTACGTTTCAGCAAAGGACTGCGTCTGTAGCTAAACTAACTGCCTGAGCATGCACGCGCACACACACACACACACACACACACACACACACACGCTGATCACTGAGCTGTGACTTCCACCAATAAAAACTCATCTGGCCCCACTGTCTCAGCCTAACCTCAGGGTTACCACCGAGACCACCACAATGACCTCCAGTCAGGTGGGGAGGCAGAGTCGAAGTCACCTGTCTGTCATCCCAAATCCATCCATCCATCCATCCATCTCACTCCAGCTTTCCCCTCAGGTAAAACTTAATGCCTTAACTGAGCAAAACTTGATAATATAAAATAAATATAAGGGAGATCAGTGTGGCCACAATGGAGAGTTCTTTGAGTTGGTAATTATTTGGTATCCACATTGATTTGGACAACATGCCTGCTGGAGTCACTTGGCCCATCAACATTTCCTGAATAATGCAAAGTGTCACGTTTAGTTCAGGACCAAGAACACAACATCCAGTGTGTAATTCTTCATCTACTGTGACCTAAAAGGCCTTTGATTGAATACCCCAGTCAGAGGAGTCAGGGCTCTCACTGGGAATAAAGCAGACACCCACATGTCTGCCCATAAGGCCTCTGACTGAATACATAGATCACCAGACCACTAAAAGCGGGGGAGGGGCTTTTATTGTGAAGGGGGGAAAAACAAAATCGTGTCTCTCTGTGTTGATTTCTTCAGGCTTACAACTAGTTTTTAATTGTAAGGGATGAAAAGAGAGGAAAATCAAGAGTGAAATGTTACGGAACATAGATTTTATGATTATAACACTAATTCCATGTGCAGACTCAAAGTACCAATGAATGTTTCTATTAACAAGTATTGTGTGTGTCTCCAAAGTCTGATGTATCTTTTCCCTCTATGCTAAATAACTATTGAACAATGAGCTATTAAAAAATCAACAAGCCTCACCATCGTCAGTGGGAACCAATGGGTTTGGGACTAAGAGCTACAGACAGTGAAGGGTAGTCCAAAGGTATTGTGAGACGGACTATACATAGCTGGTTTTAGTTTTCACTGAATTTGTTCATTTTGATTTTGAATTTGATTTTAAAACTTAAAATGAATTAACTCCCTAAACTGCTGGCCATTGTAGTGTAACACTATCGTACTAATTGCATTGTACCAGTGGGTATTTGGGACAGCAGGACAGTCTAAAGGGGGCTGAACCAAAATTAACTACAGTGTGTGTGTTTGTGTTAATGAAGGAACATGTCACCCAGTGCAACAGTGTGGCTCAGTGATGGTTTTTTAACAACAGTGGAGCTCTACAGCACAGAGGAAGAAGATATCCTCATCCTGCTAATACTACTGATAGTCAATTAGTGATTGTTATATTGCCTGGATTCAATGCTGCTGCACAGTTTCAGTCCAGTTTTAAAATGTGCTGGATTCAAATATGGATAGGAGAATCAGGTAAGAAAAAGACACACACAGAGAGACAGGCAGAGAGACATAGAGAGAGACTGAGACAGTCAGAGACAGGCAGACAGTAGAGTTTAATGATTCCAGATGAGCTGAGTGGTCTGCCTGACAACTGAAATGAACAGGAATCAATAGTGAGAGCGTCTGTCTGCAGCAGATAAGACACACACACACAATGTTGACTATTAAAGACGACAGCTTGAGATATTACACTATTAGTTATGCTATTTTTAATCAGCTATCATATTTAATTAATTCTTCAGGTCAGATGTTATCTGAGTGTCTAACTGTGGGTATGTGTGTGTGTGTATGGAGGGGGGCGGTTAGTGTGTGTGTGGGTCAAGTGTGTGTGAGTGGAGGATGGGGGGCTATTACTCCTGTAATGGGGAAGAGGAGGAGGGCTAATCTAAAATATAGAAACCTTGAAAAGACACCAAATAGAAAAACAGGAGGGATGGAGGAAGCACGGAGACAGATGGAAACAGGAGGGAGACAGGGATGGAGTCAGAGACGGGAAATAATTTGAACTATATGTTAAATAATAAAAAACAGGTTATACTGATATAGGTTTTTGAAAGCCAGTGGTTTTGGACAGATGTCAGCTTTGTTGATAGCAGACATTTTGTGTTAGTATGCAATATTTTTACATTTTTAAGAAGTTATTTCTAAGTATGCAGTGTTCCCTGTCACTATTTCTCTGTTACACCTGTCCAACTCTGACAGGCCTCACAAACAACAACTCTCTGCTGAAACTGTTCGCTCAACTTAACATGAAGTCATGATTATGACACACAGTGTGTGTGTATATATATATATATATATATATATATGTGTGTGTGTGTGTGTGTGTGTGTGTGTAGATGTGCCCCGCTTGTCTGTCTTGAAAGATTTTTCATATCCACTAGCTACTGTAAATAACTTACAAATGTGTATGATAAAAACTACAACAGAAAATAGGAAATTATTAGTTTAACTAATTAGTTTTTATGGCTAAATTACAGATGTTTAATAGTTAATGTAGAATAAGCATATAATTTGTTAGAGATGGATACTATTTTACAAAAACAAAAAAACATAATGAATATGTGTGTGCCTTTTTGAGGGCATATGTAGAAAATCACACATGGGATTTAACGTGAGTTACTCCTTGAACATGGGTGTATTTTCAGGTGACAGTTGGGCCCCTCCACCCCATGGGCCCTAGTGCAATCGCCCTGGCCCTGGTCTCTTTTTCTTATATATATTGGACACAAAAAATGATGATATTTGATTTCCAATAATATCAGAAGATTTGCAAATATGTGCATATTCCACAAAAACACAAGTAAGTGTATACAATAATGCATGTATTAAAATGTGAACATTATATGTAGTAAATATGTTTTTTGTGTTACAGGAATGTGCCATGGAATACAAGTAATAGGAAACAATTAATACTAATAACAATAATAAAAGGAAGTTATTCATGCACACAACTATGTTTGGGAATTCATCCCATGAAGAATCGATCAATTCTGCAGTAATAATAATAATAATATAAATGTAAAGTGCATCAGAGGTGTGCACTCAGTAATAGGATATATTTTCATAAATGTTCAGTGTGGATCTGGTACATGTTGAAACCAAGCAAAGACAGAGACAGTGGAGACAGCGGCAGGCTGAGGAGATGAAGGTTGTGGGTCTGATGAAAGCCTCGGTATCATCACCTCACTCTGACCAGCCACCAGTATGAGATCAGGCAGCTCAAGCTGCTAATTATAGTAATTATGATTCATTACTGGCTGAGATTAATTTAATAAAGAGGAGGCTGAGCAGAGCTCGTTAACCTTCATTAGAATAATTATAGACACAAGACACACACACACACACACGCACATGCACATATGCATGCTGACTGGTGAGAGGGAGAGGCTTGGGAGTGTTCCCACAGTGTCTGCTGGCACACACTGTGGGAACCAGGACTGCCACTGTGCGTGTGTGTGCGTGTGTGTGCGTGTGTGCGTGTGTGCGTGTGTGCATGAGTGTATTTGTGTGTGAATTACTGTGCTACTATCATAGTGAGGAGTGACTGTCCTCATAACAATCATAAAATGAAGTAGAAAAGGTTGCTAAGTGAGAACATTTTACAGATCTTTACTCTAAGTGAATTATTAATTATAAGTCAGTAACCAGCTCCTGACACACACACACTTATGGCATTTTACTGCAAACTTTTATGTACTGTACTTTACCTTTACTGTTCTTGTTAATATTGTTGGCATTTGCATTATTATCATATAATCATTTATTTATCATTATCATACCATTATTTGCAACATACATATTATTATTATTATTGTAATATTATTATAAATATTATAACTGTAGCCTCTTAATTTCTGCAGATAACAGTACAATATAAATACATGACTTTTATTACAGTAAATTCTTCAGTAAGTTTCAGGATTCCAAGTGGATTCAGAGCCCAGTATAACTGGTACAAGGCTCAAAGGTCGAGAGACATGTCATGACATACATGTCATTATTTCACTGTGCTGTCGCTGATGTGTTTTGGAATAGTTAGATTGATGTTTGAACTCACACTAGTACATCTTTTATGCCATAAATTGTGATAAGCTACATCTTTAATTTGACATGGCATCCTGGCATTTATCCACTCTCAGTGAAACCCAGGAGAAGCTGCCTGACTCCATCTGCAGATAAAATAATATATATAATAATATCTAATACTCTTTCATACTCACTTGGCTGATTTCCCCCACCACTTCTTCTCTGTTCACTGTTCCTGTAGCAGTGTGTGTTGGCAGTGCTTTATAGTTTTCTTCCACCATAGTTAAAATGCTAATATTTCCCAAGGTGAATAAGCTGCTGTGATATTTAATATGGTTAATATATTGACTGTTTTAAAATAAAGCCATAAAGCCTCCGGGCGGAAGCAGGAAGTACATCAAAAGGCTCCCGTAATAGGTTTAGCTCTCTGATTGGCTAATCATGTCTCATTGTTTCAGTCATTATTTTGCTCAACTTTTAATTTCTTCCTCCTAAGGATCATTGAGCAAGGCAATTACATGGAGCTGACCTTGTGTATTAGGGCCGGGGAGGCGGACAGGAAAGATGTCCCATCACCCCTCTCTCTTTTTTTAATTTCTTCCACAACAATATAAAAAGTGTGGCGTCAGAGCCTCCATCACTATTCCCCTCTCCTCTGTGGCTGAAAATGAGAGTCAACGGAATATTAAGTCCCTAGCATTAGAATAAACACGTCGTGTGTTAAATCAAAATCCAATTCTGTGGTCTATTATTTTCTGGCATAGTAATGACTGCCAAGGATTAGGAATCAATATTTCACTGCAGCGGGGACATTACCGGCTTTATTCAGGCCGTAATTGAGTTTTGAGGAGAGGCCCTACCCTGGAATCTGCATTAAAGATAAGGGCTCCTTTCATGTGGATGCACAAGTAAAGCTGAGCGAGGCGACACATTACACATCAGCTACACATCAATTACAGCGCACGCCAGTTAACCTTGCAACACACCAGCTACTGTAACTCTGCCGCACACTGGTTAACACTGATTTTAGCGATCATAACTTAGAATTGACCGTCGTCAACGTACCTGTACGCCTACACCTGCGACATGCGGGCTAATATTTCACCTGCAACGCTGTTTCACTTGTGTGCAGGGGCGTAGCACCAAAATCTGGACCCCATAAGCAGTCTGTGGCCCCCTGTCTCTCTCACACACCTTTTGATTTTTGTTTTCACAAAGTCAATTGGCTTTCTTCTCTTTTTTTGGAACCATGATTTCCTTTTTTTGGGAAAGACATTACAGTTGGTGTCCCAGCAGCATAACATTTAGAGACAAAAAAATGCAGGGGCAGACTAAACCATTTAGAGCCTTCAAGGGGGGAGAGGGGCCTCAGAGAGCATCCACAATTTTTATATAAAGTCTTTCAACTGATTTATTTGGACAATTTTAATTAATGCATAGCACATATTACTTAGAAATAAAAATTTAAAAAATGGACAAAAAACTTAACTTTTTATTACCAGCTTTTCAAGGCCCACCTCCCCCCTCCCACTGGCACCCTGGGTAATCATTTCCACTTCCCCCGCTACAATGACACCCCTGCTTCTGTGTACATGTAAACAAATTAACATGGTATGGTCTGTGAGCCTATAAAACTGAGAAGAGCCAGCGCGCGCTTCCCGCTCTGTCTCTCCTAGTGCTCACACAGCGAGCTGGCCCGGACCGCGCTGCTCCGCGCGCAGCCCCGAGATAATAGACTATTAGTGGAAGTGGGATTCATTTGTAGCCAATTACAACCCATAGAGTTGAATAGGAATGCATAAATAAGGAGGGAGGCGGACGGACACACACACACACACACACACACGCATAGACATAGGGTATGTGAGTATATGATAGCGGGTCCTCGAGGGGCCAGCTAAAAGCCAAAAAAGGCGTTGAGAGCTGCACGCGCTGAAGGAGCGAGAGAAGGAGAGAGGGAGAGAGGATAGGGAGGAGAGAGGAGGCTTCACTTAACTAATGGGGAGAGAGGGAGAGAGAGAGAGGGAAGGGGCGCGAGCTAGTTTTAACTATTAGAGAGATAGATCAGCGTCCGTCCCGCCTTCAACTCCTGTCAGCCTTCCAGAGCGCGCACCCACCGGTGACCAGACAGAGCGCGCGAGGCTGGAGGTCGGGACGTCGAGCGCTGTTTATGTGTGTGTGCCAACACGGGATAACGGCGGCGTACAAGACAGACAGACATTAGATCACCGGAGACGTTGTGTTGCCGCGGTGGATGCGGAGGATGAAGGGAAAAGAGCCGGAGAGGAGAAGACAGAGAGAAGAAGTTTAAACTTTGACGGGACCCAGCTGAAGCCCTCCATCCGTCCACACTCTTATGGGAAACTTTAACGGGCTGAAAACATCATCTCACACCGGATGTTGACGGGACTCATGAACCGGCCTGCGGTGACAAGTTTTTATTTCCACATGAACACCATACAGTCCCGTTAAACCGGTTTGGTGTGAATCTTTTTTTTTTATTAGGCTATTTCTAATCGCTCCTGCTTTTTAATCCGGATTCTTAATATATGGGACAGGGAGAGTAAAGTGATGAACCGGGACAGAGCGGTGCCGGGGCCCGGAGCGGACGGGGTCCAGACCGTGATAAGCCGGGACAGAGCCGTAGCAGGGCCCGTTGCGGACGCGGTCCAGCCCGTGATGAGTCGGGACAGAGCGGTACCGGCGCCCGGCGGTGACGGGGTCCAGACCGTGGTGGGCCCGGACAGCGGAGACATGCTGGACGGAGGTGCTCCAGGGGAGAAGCGGCTCTTCTCCAACGCGGTGTCCGGGGGCAGAGATGCTCAGGCCGTGGAGAACCACTCGGAACCCCCGCCGACGAACCCGGTGTTAGCCCCGCAACAGCAGGTAGATGCATGGGAGCAAAGTTCATGGGTTTTCTGTGGGGAAGTGTGCAGCTGTAGCAGTCCCACGGTAAAACACTGAAGAAACATTTAGTGAAAACAAAAATAGATTAGTTGAGGTGACACAACAGAAACAGCACGTAAACACCGCAGATTGCATGAAAATAAACGGCAATTTTGGTGAGCATTGTTGTTATTAAAAGTACCGGAAAAGTAGGATTGCAGCGTCACCAGAGTGCGCAAATTATCTGCCGAAAATTAAGCATGACTCAGAAAAACTGGGAAATAAATAGAGTGGAAAGATGTTTAGGATGTTTATTTGTTTGTTTGTTTTCAGTTTTTAAGATACTGATGGTAGTATGGTCTGGTGATGTAAAACGTCCTGTGGTCCTGTGTTGTCCTGTCGTGGCTGTCCGATTGGAGCAAGCAGATGAGGCCTTAATTAAGATATAGCAGTAAAATTAACAGCCAATTTGCTGCGGTGATGTGATGGGAAACAATAAAAATAAATTACACAGATAGGCTATCATCAAATGCGTTTCCATAAAAGCTCACAGGAAAATGAATTTCTCTCTGCAAAGCTGTTCTATTGCGCTCGAAATCAATAAAAACAAATTAAAGCATGCGATTTCTACTTCTACTACTAATCTGAATCGCAGCATATAAACAATACAAACTGAATAACTCTCAAATTAACGAAAATTCCATAAATTATTATTATTTTTTTTTTAAAAATACCATATCCTTAAAAATGTTTGCCTAAAAAAACAGGATTAATCTCTAATATGTATATTCTTGCATTAAAATTAGTATCGTTGTAGATTAAAGCCCAGCAGGTTTATTGCGAACTCTTCCGTATTTAAATAAATAAAGGATTTAAATAAAGGATTATTCCTGTTAATCACAGCTCTGATCATGGTATTGTGTGATTATTCTTATCATCAGATGTTAATAGGCCCCTGGGTTTTACCCGCGTGCTCCCTCGGATTATTTAAAGAGAGAATTATGATATTATTAATGTGGGATTATTCATGTCGACATGCTCCAGACTGGCCTCATTAATAAATGAATGATCCTAATCAGGATGTAGTGCAGGGGGAAAGCCACGCTGAGCCACCGCACCATCTTTTATCCGCTTAATACAGTTGGCCACCTTTTTTTGGCACGACATAAATCTTAAGGATATAAATTCAGTGTACATATCTATATCATACAGTAAACACGGCGTGCACACACAGGGTCAAGCTGATGTAAATTATAGGAGTACAGGGAAATTTTTGGAGAAGAAAATAAACGCGCATGTTTGTTTTAAAGTTATCTTCCCCTGGAAATAATTAGAATAAGAGTTTGCTTCATTTTTTGTCTGCTTTTCTTTCGACAGTAGAAAATAAAATAAATAAAACAGGGTTGATTCGCTGGCCTTCTGACTGACCGCTAATTATTGGATATGGGAAATGTAGTTGATTTGAGTTCATGTTGTTAGCTGTTTTCTTTATGAATACAGTTTTATTGGCTTTGATGTGTGCTAGTGTTTGTCTAACTGCAGGTCATAGTTTGCTTCAATGCTTTAGCAGTGTTCACAGATATAGACACTAATGTAATTAAGCTGTATTTCACGGATTATACGATATTTATTACAACTTGTATTATTATTATTAACATTTTAATATTATTATCATAATAGTTTTGATTATTGAAATATAATATAAATTCATTTTTAGCCTATAAATGAGTACATCATTTGATTAAAAATAAGTTTTAAAAAAAATCAACCAGGGAACAAAAGAAGCACATCAACTCTCACATGGATCACATTCTTTGCATGGGCCAAAGAAGAAATACAGGAAGCTCAAACGGAAATGAATCTCCTGACCCTAATTTGAAAAATAAAAAATATGTTGTGAATGAATAATCCCAATATTCGTTATTTGCCAGGGCCCTACCGGGCACCGGACCACCTCTTTCTCCGTACTGGACATCCTGGACCCAAACAAGTTCACGAGCAGCCGGCGACTCCAGCAGCAGCAGCAGCACGCGAGCCACCGAGGTGAGCGCGAGCTGAGCGCGTACGGAGCAGAGAACCGGAGAGGAAGCACGGGGGAGCGCGAGCCCAGCCTGGAGCCCAGCAAAGGCTGCTACGGTGCGGAGGAATACCAGAGCAGTAAGTCACAGTTTACACGGAATTAATCTTTAAACCCGGGCTCTTTAATGTCCCGGGTAATGTTAGTTGTCTTTTTAGTTTGGTTTATTTTCCCACCACTCACCCCCTCAGTACCCTTTTTTTTTGTTCTCTGTCAAAATGTCTTTAAATGGACACTTCAATTTGCATTAGTAATTTAGCCGCTTTAAAATAATTTTCGCTCCTCTAAATCTCAATCTATGTTTGTGTTTTGGTGATTTTCAGTCAGCATTTAACCTTCTTCAATAGGCCTAATTCTTAAGTAGACCAAAGTTTTATGGAGATGAGTAGGTATTCTTTCGCCTTGTTTTCTTGTCTATTCGATTTCCTTTTTTGGTGTGTTTTGTGTTATTTTATGTATCAAAATAATCATTTAGATTTGGTAACTTTTGTCAATGTTCTTTTAATTTTTTTTGTACTTTCAATTTTCTGCGTGAATACTAGTTTCACTGAATTATAAGTTTAGCAACTTTTCTGTTTACTGAATCAGTAATGTGTCGGAAAGAAGCCCAAATAGGAATAAATGTTGTAATGGTCAGACAGGCCGACACAGAAGAGAAGCGTCTTTATGAGCTGCAGTCTATAGCCACTAAATAAAAAAGAGGAGAGCTGTCGTCCTGAGTGTGTTTCTGATAGGAAGTGTAAAATGTTCACTCACGGCAGTTTGTTCTCGGCCAAAGAAAAAGAAAAACACGTCGCCTTTAATTGAAGCTCGGTTAAAAGAGGGAAAAGGCGCGAGGTAATTGGCCACAGTGAGTGTGAGCGTGCGTGCGTGCATGCGTAAGTGCGTGTGTGAGAGTGTGTGTGTGATCGGTAATATTGATCGGTGAATATCTGTTTCAAACAGCAGTCTGTATTGTGTGTGTGTGTCTGTGTGTGTGTGTGTGTGTGTGGGGGGGGGGGGGGGGGTTAGCCTCCATTCAAACCCATTAGCTCTAATCAACTCCGTTTCCTCTGTTTGATATTATACCTCAGGTCATTAGCTGGTAAAGTCCGGTCAAACCATTGTTTGGCTGTTTTTCTGTTTAGTTTTTGTTGTTATTTTTTGTCTTTTTTTATTCACTCCCCATATGTTTTCTCCTCTTCTTTTTAATCCTTAAATAGTCAGATTTCATTTCACTTCTTTTCTGACCTCTGGTTATTACATAGCATCCGAATATAAATATAACCTAAATGTTTTTTTGTTGTTTTTAGATATGTTTATATTTAACCAATAGCAGAGCAAAGATTGTTGAGATACGTTTAGAAGAATAATCAACGGAATTTGTCTTTTATTCAAAAGTACATTTACCCTATTCATCTCCACAGCACTGCTCAAATTTATGGTCTGGTATATATTGTTTTATTTGACTTGCAGGAGACCATGTCACTATATAAATATAAATAACCCTTTACAAATAACTCCAATCTTATCAAACACATGTTGAGTTTATTTTGACTGATATGTAGTTTTAAGCCACAACCTTACTATTATTATTGACTGTGGCGAAGATTAGTAAATAGTAAATTAGAGAGGAATATTAATATTAAGAGGCATCATTGTAAACATTTTTAAAAATCTAATTCATTTTGGTGAAGTCTACAAGTTTTGCCAGGTATGTGCTGTCACCTACATCATGAATATTTTTCTAATTACTATTTAATACTAATTACTTTAACAACAACAGCATGTTTGCGCCCAACAAAAACCTCTTTATTTTGTTTGTTTGTTTTTGTTTTTATTTTTTATGAGTGTGAGCCAATCAGAAGCTAATATAAAGTAAAGACTTAACATTCAAATAATATATAGGATTTTAATTTTGAACATGGCAAGCTGGTTGAATAATTACATTTCAATATCAGCATGAATGTTAATGATAACATTTTTACAATGAATAAAATAATAATTAAAATTTGTGGGCCATGAAAAAAAGGAATAACAGCCCGTAAGTGAATATGTTTTATATCTTTTAATCTGCAATAATTTTTTGAAACTTTTTTAATTTTCAGCCAACCAAACCAGCACACTTTAACTATTATTTTATTTTCATTTCTGTTTTATTGTAGTTATAAAATACATGACACAATAGATGTTTGGGCATGCAGGTGTATTTATTTGGAGATGGTAACGGAATTATTAAAAGTGACAAATTTAATGAGAAATGCTTCTTTCAAAGAGTTTTTAATGTTGTACTTGTAACATAACTGGAAAATGTTAAGTCATATTTTTAGAATTTTTTAAATGTATTTTTTTATTTTGCAATAAGTACAAATTTTAGACACATGAGCTGGGCTGGATTACCAACTGGGCACTGCGGGGCCCAGACCTTTAGTGGCCCTTAAGTCACTATGTGGCAATAACTGTAATTGAATTTCACATTTACAGTGATTGAAATTTGTTTGGCAACAGTTGAATAGAAACTGAATTGATAAGAGCGTTAATGTGTCTCCATTTTAACTTAATGTGTTAACTATATGTAATATCAAAATACCATAACAGACACACTGCAGCAGGGGAGGGGAGGATTTCACCTGACCGGATGGCACTTAAACACAAAGAGTGGCCCAGTTTTAATGTTTGCCCTACTTCTCTCTAGTGGGTTCACCCAGTCTGGTGCTGTCTCAAATGTTTGGCTGAAAATGACTTTTTCAATCAGTGATTAGTTCCTCTGGAAGTCTTTTAAAAGTTTTAATTATTTGTGTTTAAATGATCTAATTAGACATTAAAGGAAGAGACCTCAGGGGTTTTTACTGTGGCTGACTGTTGTTGACGTCCCCACACTGCCAAGTTCATTGAAACCATCATTTTGTTTATTTCATTAGGCTATTATTTTTATGTCGTATGTTATCTTGTTAACTTACTTTTCAACCCACCTTAAGTTATTTGTGCTAGTTGCCATACATTGTATTTTACACCAGGACAAAGGTGGACTTGGGCAAAACTGTATTGCCAATTGAGCATAGCTGGCAACATTTACACATGGGGCCTTCAGGAACCTCAGACACCTTGAGCGTCCCTGGACCTCTCGGCGGTACTTTGATTTATTGCAAATTTGGTAATAAACACCACCAAAGCACAATATAAACTAAAATGAAAAAGGCCTTGTCTTGTAAAGGGGCCCTGTTTCAAACTTAAAATTGAATGCCTTCATTATTTCAGTTGATATTAGGCCTACATGGTGCATATCTCTATTATGTATTTGAGTTTAATTAAATGCCTAGAAACTAAGTGACACAGCAACAACGTGGGGCAGGGTAGTATTCCACTTACTCGGACATAAAAGGCAGCAGGGCCCCTGGGGGCTCCTACTGGATTGATGAAGCCCTGGGTTTGTGGGAAAATTCTATCTTTGCAAAACCATCAAATTATTCCCACTTTAATATATGTTTGTGTGACACTAATGTCATTTTAAGTTTGTTTAGTGGTTTTCTTGAGGCGAGAATACAGTGGCTGCTAGAGGAACTGCAGCCCATACACACACACACACACACACTGATTATTCTTGCTCCATGCAGTTAAAGCTACAGTAGGTAACTTTAATTAAAAAATAACTTTTCATCATAACAGTAGAACACTGACAGTATAACATGAGACAAATAATCTGTGAAGAAATCATGTTTTTCTGGCTCCTCCCTGTGCTCCTAATGGCATTTACAAGAGTCCACTGCACCTGAATAAAATCAACCAATCAGAGCCAGAAGTCTCTAACACAGTGTCAATCACTGCTCATGCATATGCAACACAGCCCAACCCCCGGCACATGCTCTACCTACTTTGACAACAGCGTACACAGCAAAGACAACTAAACAGAAGACTGATGATGAAAATCTTGCTTTCAGTTTCACAAAAGGAGACTGCCATTGTGTTTGCAAAGCTCCTCGTGAAGCTGTGCACTGGAGAGAATGTGCTTGACTGAGTAAGAGCATACTTCGCCTGGCTCTGATTGGTTGTTTTCATTCAGGTGTGGTGTATTTTTGCAAATGCCATTAGGAGTACTAAGAGTGAGCCAAATAAACCTGATTTTTCACAGATTATCTGCCTCATGTACTACTGTCAGGATACAGCAAATATGATAAAAAGGGTTTTTTTTTTTTGTGTTAAAGTTACCTACTGTAGCTTTATATTGTGATGATGTAATGGATGTTAATTTGATGTTGTTTTTGTTGTGTGTGTTTTTCCAGAGGAAGGCTTTGTATACAGAAGCCAGGATGAGGATGACTACCACAGATCCGGGACCCCAGATTCAGAGGCTCCAGACGGGCCCTACAGCAGTGAGGAGAGCAGCTCAGCTCTGCCTAGCAACGGGGACAGAGATCTGGGTCAACACAGCCACCAGGACCCTGGCAGAGACACCAAGAGCCCTGTAGGAGGCACTCCAGACCAGATCACCAATGTCCCGACCAACGGGGGCCAGGGCCCACAGGGCAAACCCAAGAGGAAGCGCTCTGGCTCGGACTCCAAGTCGGGGAAGCCCCGTAGAGCCCGGACTGCCTTCACCTACGAGCAGCTGGTGGCGCTGGAGAACAAATTCAAGTCCACACGTTACCTGTCAGTATGTGAGCGGCTCAACCTGGCCCTGTCGCTCTCCCTCACTGAGACCCAGGTCAAGATCTGGTTCCAAAACCGTCGGACCAAGTGGAAGAAACAGAACCCAGGAGCCGACACCTCCGCCCCCACCGGCACAGGAGGAACAGGAGGTGCAGGAGGAGCAGGGGGAGGAGGAGGCCTGGGGAGCCTCAGCCCTCTCAGCCCATCCCCTCCGATCAGCGGGCACCTGGCCATGCACGCTGGCTACGCCAGCCATCATCACCCCCCCACTGGCAGCCTGGTCCAGCTGCCTTTCCTCACCGCCAGCCACGTCCTGTCCCCCTTCATGCTGGGGACGCAGAGCTACGCTGCACCTGCCTTCTACAGCACACACCTGTAGAAACACTCACACACAGCAGACGGACTGATCCTCAGAGACACACTCTGAGCCCAGGGAGACTGAAATGTTTCAGCAGACAGACTGTCAGTGTTCAGCTCTGCTCTCCTTTTTACTACCAACATTTGAAGGCTTTAATTTCAACGGATTATTTTGATAGAATGTGAATATCTACCAGAAACTGTACATAAATCTATGTTCTAGCTCCCTATTCCGAATGCTGTTTTAAACTGCGTAATAGACAAATAGTTGGTTTCTTTGTTTAAAAAAAAAGTCTGTATGAATATTGAATGTTTATTTATGACTTAAGGAATGGCTTGATCTATTGTCAGTACCGTGTAACTCCAGCTGTGATTGTTTTCATTTCTGTTATTTGTTGAATTTGATGACAGTTTCCATAAAACCCTTGGATGTACTGAATCCTCAGCTCAACATGATATCGTCCTTTGATATTAAAATAATGACAATTAAACTCTGAAAAACTAGCCCAGTGCACTCTTTCTGATTAAACAGGACATGGTGAATCAGTGTCAGCAGGACGGTCCTGTTTTCAAACTTTCTGTGTTCTCCCATATCTGTGTTGGTTTGTTCCCACAGTCTGACAACCTGGGGATGTACCCTGCCTCTCACTGAATGTGCGCTGGGACATACATTAGTTTACTGTAACCCTAAACAGGTCCAATTCAGAATAACAAGACACAACAAAGACTAACAATTTAAACCACATGGTCTAAAGTGCACAGCACAAGTGCATTTACAGCGTGTCCAACTCCACTTTTCCGTGTTCAACGGCACATAATCTGGGTGCAAGGTAAGGCACAAGGGGCAAGGGGGTTGTAATTAGTCCCTTAATTAATCATAGGTGTGTTTTGGGCAGGCTGCAGGCCAATCTGGTGCACTGCTATTTACATGACGGATTTGGCAAATTGGAGGAATGATTGGTTTTCTGCGTAGAATAATGCAGTTAGCGCAGTAATGTTACTGCAGCAAATATCGTGTGACATTTAAGCAGCAAAACTAAAAAATGTAGTTATAAACTATACAGAGGAACCGGAACTTAACTTTTAGCTTCTGAAATAATAAAGTTATGTTGTTTGTTGTGTGTAAATGTGCACAGCATCTCTCTCAATGGGGAGTGGAGCAGCAGCTCTGCTCTGCTCTCTGCTACGTTGACATTTTAGAGAAGGTCATTCATATTTCGTTATTAATGATGTATTAAACCACCCCACCACAACCCATCTGCATGTCTGTGTGTGTAAAAAGCAGAGTGTACACACATTGTGGACCCTTCTATGTAGGCACAACTTACTGTGCGAAAAATGCGCCCTTTAAATAGCAGGAAAATACTGCGACATTCTGACTTTAGACCAGGTTTTTACAGATCAATGGCACAATCACTTTCTGCTCACGAAAGCAATACACCAACAATGCCCCTGACCACACCTCATTTTAAGACAAAAAAAATGCAAGTCAATCCCCACAGACCCCCATGTTAAAATGCCCAACTTTACAGCAGAAACAAACATTTACAGCCTGGTAGCTATTTTCAACATTCATGACAACTGCACAGGGGTTCAATTTTTTTTTATAACTCACCCATTTACATTTAATTAGGGTTCAAAGGTACGCAATTTTAGGGCAGGGTAACTAGAGTGACCTCTGCAAGGCGTCACTACCATCTATGACTCAGATCCACCCCTCACTCCGTTACAGCTCAGACCTCTCATCCAATTATGGTCACTTCTAGCTCCAAAACACAAAAATGGCGATGGCTGAAATGCCAAACTCAAGGCTTCAAAATGGCAGTCCACAAATCAATGGGTGACATCACAGTAGCTATGTCCATTATTTCTGAAGTCTATGGGTTAGACACAGCAGTGCTTCGAGCACAATGTTAACATAAGTGTTCTAACAATGACATTACTTAGCATGTCAGCATACTAACACTTAATATGACAAAATGAAAGTTAGCTCTGCTGGTATTTGGTCATAAACCAAAGTACTGGACAAGTTCTAATGTTAACCTTACAATGGAGCTGGATGAGAAGTCGGAGGATCACCAAAGTAATAAGGACTCACCCTCTGGGGAACATGAATGTCTGTACAAAATATCATGGCAGTCCATCTGCTAGTTATTGAGATATTTCAGTCTGAACAAAGCAGTGGAGCAACGAAACAAACAGGACAAAAGCAGAAGCTTTCAGGTCAGTTTGATCTTCAGTTTAGCTGAGCTTGATTAAATGGCTTTAATTAGGCTGCTCCCAGACCTCAGAATCAGAGCCCATTTAAAGTTGTTCAAAGATTCAAACAGGTTGTGCCGGCCTCACAGAAAAATAACCACGACCTCTTAACACTGCATTACATGGTGGTGGCACATAATGTGTGTGATGTGTTAAAATGACACGCCAGCACCACAGAAACAATGCCAATGGAAAGTCAATAGCCCTTTTTAGATAGGAATTGTGCAAATTTGCAGGAAAGCCCAATCAGTTTTTTTTTCAGCATTGGCAGTATAAAAACAAATCGGGGAGTGCGGCAAAATGCCGCCTACCTACTTTGTTTATACAGAATGTGCCTTTTTCGGGGCAATGGGGGCGTGAGCAAGTAACAAAATGTGTAGCTCAGTGTGTGACGCAACCAGTGACATAGGAGGGAAGCCGCGGCTAGTCAGTCTTTAGGCGATTCTCTCGTAAGTTGGCCTTTCTTCACCGTCCCCGTCATCTGACGGTTAATGGCCTCTTCATTTATGAGGGCAAGGAGGGTGCGCAATTCCTTACTCATCTTTACAGTGTCTGTCAGGTTTGTGCTTCCCTCTTGCTACTAGCTGCTTGCTAATTCCTGCTATCAGCTGTTTCCTGTTTATCCACCGCCAGTGGGTCGCACATCAGCAACAGCTCCTCCCACAAGTCTTCAACAGCCCCTCCCGTTGCAGAAGGCCGCCTCAGTCTGTTTAAACTAAAAGGGTTCCGCCAATATGTCTACCCTACAAGGCGGAAAATTGGGCACCTCAGATCAACTCACCAATCCGGCTCTGTGTGTCTAAACGCTCGCAGCTGGCCAGCAAAACGGCCCAACAGTCGCAGAAAATCTGGCAGTGTAAAAGGGGCTAATGGGGATCCTTTGTTGTGGTGGACACATGAATTCCCTGAACAAAGTCACATGAAAGGTAAAATAAAGAGCAATCAAGTCCATGTCGGCAGGAGGTTGGGCTGGTGGACGGATCAAACGGACAGAGGATTTTCACCCAGGAGACCGCTGTTCATGAAAGCAAAAGCCAATGTTGAGTTTTTTTTGTTTATATTTATGTACCTGACCTCACTATATCATGTTATGTGACAAGACTTACTTATGTCCTCTATGTACTTCTAAGAACAGAAACCACAATTTGTTACTAAACCTAACCAAACTGCGACACAATGTGCTTGAAACTGTGACCGTTTGTAGCTGCCTTACCATTGGCATTGTTTTTGTGGCGCTGGCACATAATTTTACGCCATCTTGTAATGCAGTGTTAAGAGGTAGTGGTCATTTCAGTTATTTCTGTTAGGTCAGGTTGGTTGTGCTCATTGACAGCAGTATTTCCTGATTGGAGAAACAATCAACCAGTGAGAATGCCAGCATCATCTTTCTACAGAGCTGAAAAACGGTGATAATAGAATGGCCACAAAATGGCAACAAATGTAGAATTTAACTGTAAAGGCTGTTTGAAATCAAAGTACCACGTCTTAATCAGTTGATTTCTTTAATCGTCAGAGAAACATTAATGACCGACAGCAGATAATGGCCAGTAAAATGTACCGTGGTTTCTCCTTTTTTATATCTGTTCGTTATTCAGTTTCTCTTTCAAACTTGTTTTCTGAGTACTGCTTGGATGAAGACGGACTGTATTTCAAGGAGCTGTGTGAATGCATCACACCAGAAAAGGGGTGAAAATTAGTGTGTCCATCTGGGAGTCATGTCTTCATCACTGCCAAGCAGAAGTGATTGGAGTTGGGAATGAATGCTGATTGTAACCTTTTAACAACTGAACGAACCATGTAACAAGCTTCCTTCAATAACAAAGACGTCAACTAAGCTGTGCCCCGCTTGGGACCACCGCTGTAAACCAGCCACGTTTTATCGTATCGTATCGTATCACATCGCATCGCATTGCATCATATCATGTCATGAAATGAGACAAGATATCTTAGGTTCTGGATATCATATCGTAAGTGTTGTCTTTCCCTGGTTTTAAAAGACTGCATTACAGTAAAGAGACTTACCAGACTGTCCAGCAACAATATTGAGGTATTTGGTCAAAAATATTGTGGTATTTGTTTTTCTTAATATTGCGTCGTCTTACATTTGATCAATGATTTCTTTCAAAACCACAATGATGAGTTTAAACAATGTGGGTGTTTTAAAAGCAGGGACAACAAGTTATATGGGACCAAATCATTGTTTTGCAAGTCAAGACTGACAAGTCTCGAGTCAAGTATGCTTTGAGTTTCGAGTCCTAAACAAGTCCTGATGTGCTTTTCACCGAATGTAATGCCATTTTAACAACAAAGTAATAATATACATAAATTGACAAAGATCAAAAATTCTTTTTAAATTTTGCATTTCATTGGAAATGCAAAGTATGTACGGCAGGCTTCACAACAGGTTGGCAGAGGCTAGAAATAGGCATCATGGCAGGGTGTACAATTTCTCCATTAGCATTTACTATGGCGATGGAAGTAATCATCACGGCTTCTAAGTGGGTGGTAGGTGGGGAGAGACGGCAGAACTTGTTGCATCTTCCACCAGTTAGGGCTTACATGGATGACATGACACTGGTGACCACAACAATGCCATGTACAAAGAGGCTATTAGAGAAGGTAAATAAGAATCTCAAGTGGGCCAGCATGAAGAACAAGCCTAGTAAATCTAGAAGCATCTCGATACGTAGAGGGAAGTTCAGTGATAGGAAGTTTGTCATAGATGATGAGGAAATCCCAACAATTAGGGAAAATCAGTAAAGAGCTTAGGTAGGTGGTACAATGTGGAGTTGAATGATGAGGAACAGGTGGTGAAATTTAGGAAAGATGTGGCAGAAGGATTGGATAGAATAGATAAATCAGAACTTCCAGAAAAGTTGAAGTTGTGGTGTTTGCAATTTGGGCTATATCCTAGGTTAATGTGGCCATTGTCAATTTATGAAATTCCAATATCCGTTGTGGAGAGAATTGAAAGGTCGGTTAGCTCCTATATTAGGAAGTGGTTGGGCGCTCCTAGGTGCCTAAGTAGTGTTGCATTGTATGGAAAAGGGATACTTCAGCTGCCAGTATCTGGTTTAACAGAGGAATTTAAATGTACCAAGGTCAGGACAGAGCTGTTGTTATCTGGGAGTAAGGACGTGGTAGTTAGGAGTGTGGTTCCAAATCCAACCAAGGGGAGGAAGTGGAACCCAAGATCGGCAGTTCAGGAGGCAGAGGCAGCTTTTAGGCATGCAGAGATTGTAGGTAATGTTCAGTTTGGCCGGGGAGGCCTGGGGCTTGGCTCAGGCAAACCGGTATGGAATAAAGCAGGTCTCAAAGATAAAAGAAAGCTGGTCGTGGAACAGATACGCAGACAGGAGGAGATATTAAGGGGTGCAAAGGTAGTGGCTCAGGCTAAACAGGGACAGTCATTGAATTGGAAAAATGTAGAGAAGAGGAAGCGTAGTTGGAGGGACCTGTGGAGTATGGAGGAGAATCGTATTAGATTCCTGGTAGGGGCTACATACGATGTGTTACCAACCCCCCAGAACCTAAAACTGTGGGTAAATGAGGACCCATCATGCCCATTGTGTTCACTTACCACAACCTTAAAGCATATTTTGTCAGGCTGTAAAGTTAGCTTGTCACAAGGCCGATATACATGGCGACATAACCAGGTGTTGAAATGTTTAGCTGCAGACATCGAAGGGAAATGAAGACAGGTGAATTCAGAAGGTGTTAAGGATAGGAGTTTAGTAATTCAGTTTGTCCGTGAGGGAGAGAAATACAGAAGGGATAAGTTAGTAAGGAGGCAAGGGTGTGGCCGCCTAGAAGGTGCTTGTGATTGGGAAATGCAAGTAGATTTAGGGGGAAAGCTTGTTCACTAGTTTGTACCAAGCAGAGGCCTGATATAGTGTTGTGGTCAGTGAGTCAACGAATAGTTTATTTCATTGAGCTGACAGTTCCTTGGGAAGACTCAGTGGAAGAAGCCTATGAAAGAAAAAAGCTTAGATATGCAGACTTAGGAGCAGAAGCTGAGCAATGAGGATGGAAAACTAGGATTTGTCCAGTGGAAGTGGGGTGTAGGGGATTCATAGCAAGATCAGCTGTCTCGCTCCTGGGGGAACTCCGAGTGCGGGGACAGAGTTTGAGGAAGACAGTGAAGGAAATGTCAGATGAAGCAGCCAGAACCAGCCAGTTTATCTACAAGAGAAGAAATAATGTCAGTTGGGGGCCAGCAGGGGGAACTACTAAGCAGGGCACATAACTCCTTGACATCAGGTGGAGAGATCCACTTCCTCTCAGGAGGAAATCCAGGAAGAGGAAGGTTATTTAAGTGTGAGAGTGGCCTATTTGACTCCCCTTTAGTTTGAGACCATGCTGCAAGGTGAGTGTGTTTCCTGATCCTGTGAGTTATCTGTCTCCTATAACTTTAGCTTATATTGGAGTTATGCTATGTAGTGTGTGAAATAGAGTATGGTGAATGTGCTAGGAAAGGTAGTATCAGCACTGCTTCTACCTGGAGCTCGCATGTACGGAGCCTGGGTTTGGTTGAAGATGGCAGTGCTGTTTGGGCTGAGAAAGCCATGTGTAAGTAAGGTAAAGGAGGTTAGGGGAGTGTCTCTGGGATGCCAGAGATCACTGTCTAGCCTCCTGGAGGTGTCGTGGGACCAACTAGACGAAACACTGGTGAAAGGAGGTTCCCACCCGATGACCCCAAAGACAGTTATCACTGCTCACTGGTCTGTATAGTTAAGCCTTGCCATAATAGCCTATCATAGGGCTTAGGAGGTTATTCACTGAGTGCTGATCCTTTTCTAGAGCACAAACTTCTTGTGTTTATTTGAATTGAAGTTAAAACAAGCAACAAGTCGTCTTCGGCTGTAATTTTGGACCTGCACATTTTACATACTGCAATTTGTATTCTGTTGGCCACCAATGCATAGTTTTTGTACAGGAACAAAATTATATTTAGTATAATTTTTTCCAACTGTAACTCAGTAACATAATGTTAGTTTGTCATGGTTTCCTGCAACCTTATTAGATGCTGTCCTGTTGGTTCACACAAAGCAGATCTGTGGTCTATTGATTTAGGAAATGAAGGAACATGAATTTGTGGCACACTTAAACTTTGTAGTCTTTGGACTTGGGGGGGGGGGGTATTAAGTGAAGTCACAAGTCACTGGTGTAAAGTCAAAGTCCAAGTGAAGTTGCAAGTTTATTTTGTCAAGTTGGATCTAAAAGTCATTAAATTTGTAACTTGAGTCTGACTCAAGTCACACCTTTGTTGATTGCATTATGAGAATTGTAGGATCCTGTGTTTTCGTAAATTGAGCCAAACTAAAAAGTCAGGATACCTCAGTGTCTGCCGCTTTAATTTGGATCTTTCTTTTTTAATGTGTCTCTTGTGAAAGTAACTTTGTGGAAATGCCAGGCTGTTTGAGTAATCCTTTAAGTGTAGAGGCTGAGTTTCTGTCTCACGCATTTCAAGTTTGTTTTTCTTTTCATCGTGTGCATGTTGATGAGTAGGTATTTTGTCTCCATCTCAAACATTACACACTGACAGCTAACAGTTAAATATCTTTATAAGCCTACATATCGTTCAAATGATCTGAATTAATAAAAAGTAATGTAGAGTAAAACCTTTATGTTGAGTTTTACCTAATTAAAAGTTTTTCAAATAAAAATATAAAAATATAGAATTATTTCCCTTATGATCCCATTCATCCTATTTTTTTTTATTTTTTTGGAGTAACTTCCAAACACTGTCTAAACTTTCTCACAGTCAATAAATGTGGTGCTGCAGACTTGTGTGCTGAATGAAAGAGGAAACAACAAAGACACAAACACAGCTGGCTGAGGAAATACATGGGCTTTAATCCTCAACAACACTACACTTACACAAAAAACACACTCAGGTACAAAATATTAGAAAAAAATGAATTTAAAACTTCAATTAAACATGACAAAAAGTGGATTTGGCTGATACAAAGGCAATATTAAACATTTTGGCAGATAAGATGAAAATAAATGAAAGTATTTTTCTGTTACCTGATTATAACTCAGAGGCTGTAGGTGTACAGTGTGAGATACTGTACATTTGTCCTTCACCTTAAAAGCTGATCAAGCAGCAGTGAAATCATCCCAACTGCATCACAGTGTTCAAACATTGTTTTAAATATTATTTTAACGGTGTTCATCTCTAACCCAGATCCATTAACTGTATGTGCACATTAATAAATTAAATATTTCTAACAGAAGCATTCAGTCCATCTCATTTCATTTGAAGGCGTAATTAGTCGCCTGGAGGTCAGTTGAGGGCGTAGTTGAACTGGTTGGAGAACTTCTCGTGTTTTCTCCTGTCAGCTTTACTCAAAACGTCAGCTACTCTGCGCATGGCGCTCCTGGAACCAAGGACAGGACAGAGGAGAAGAAGAAAGAAATCAGATAAAACATTAAAATCTTCAAATACAAAAGCATTTGCTTAAGGAACATGACATAAGTCTCTTTAAATGAGTAGATAATGATCAGTTTACATGTTAGAATGGTGGTCTGCTGCTCTAAGTGAACTACATGTGTGACCCTGACTGTGCATGCTCTGTGCACCATATATAGTCCACTGCTGTGCTGTGATATGAAGTATTACACACTGAGATGTAAATTCATAATACTTGAGCGGTAAATGACACAGTGTTTCAGAGCTTTCAGAGAATGCTGTTCCTGCTGGGACAGGAAGTGACGCACTTGCTGAGGACTTTTTTCTCCAGCCTGGAGCGGGACGTGTTGGCCTTCTGCTTCAGATCACTGAGGTTGGGGTATTTCTTCTTCTTCCCTCGCCCTTTCTTCCCCACCTTGTCAGAGCCCAGATTTTCTCCTGTTGCCGCCTCGATGTCCCGCATCAGCTCTGCATCCCGCCAGTCTGCAACAGACAGAAAACAATCATTTGAATGGTGAAATAAGAAGGAAATCTGTACCAGATTTCATCTCAGGCTCTTGGTAACTGGCACAAGGACATACTGTAAGATGTAGCTGTATTAAAAGCTCTGTGGTTCTCATGTTGGAAGCTTGGTCACACTTCTGAGTCACTGCCTACCTTTGTTATTGTACCCAGTCCAGCATGTCATAGTTTCAGGTGGTACAATACTGGATAAGCTAGAGTTTGGCCAGCTTTATTTTTAAGCTGTGCTGGGCATGTGACACCAGTCTGATGTACTGTATGCAGCCATCATATGGCTAATGAAAAGAAAACTTATGAACTAGAATCATCTACTCTTCCACTGAAAATTAGACCAGGCCAGCATGCTGACATAGGTGTAGTGTTACTTTCCATTAACATTAATTTTAGTTGATTATCTTCCATGTTTATAGGCTATGAGTCTGTCAACCATGTACATCTTCCTCTAAACTTTTACAAGGGGAATATATGATTACATTAAGAGCTACAGCTGGGTAACTTCTATAAAAATAACTCTGTCATAATGTCACATTAACCTGACAGTAGTTTATGAGACATTTAATCTATGAAAAAAAGTCAGGTTTCTCTGGCTGCTCCTGGTGCTGCTAATGGCATTTCCAAGAATCCACCGTGCCTCAACAAAAACAACCAATCAAAGCTGAGATGTCTAACACAGCGTCAGAAGCCCTTTTTACACAGTGATCACGCTACAGAGCCGCTACAAAGTCCCTTCTTTACGCCGCCTTTCCATTTTTACACAGAACCAAACAATGGCGGCATCATGTGCCCCAGTGTGTGACTTTGGACAGCTGTAGGCACTGGAGAAGCAAAGCAGGCGTGACGTGTAACACAGCAGCGTCAGCCTCTAGTGTGACATATAACATATGTGTCAGCACCACTTAACAACACTTAACAATAACAATGGCACAACATGGCAAAGCAATCATTTACCATCCCTGTTTTATGGTGGCTGATCTCACTCTCTGCTCAGAGGGTGAGGAGCTCCCAGACCTCATTGTTTTTTCCAATTTGCGGACATTTTTCGGATGCTGTTCTCTTTCCTTGAGTTAGCTACTAACTGCCAACAGTTGTTTTTTAAAAAATAAAAACGGGTTGCACACATTACACGTCGTCAAAATGTCACAACCATTCTGTTGATGGACCCATTATGCTGGCTGTCCCTTTTACACAGATGTGGTTTTTGCGCTGTTGTGGCCCTCCAGTGCCAGGTTAAAGACAACTGTGATTGTACCTTTTATACAGAATGGCGAGGTGGCATAATGGCGTGAAATCCCCACCTCGAAGAGGCAGTCAGTACGTTTACATGACACTTGAAAAAAAGTTCTCCAACTCCGATTTTATCCGGCATGTATACGCCTTAATCCGAGTTAAACTAGACAATGCATGTGTGCGTGCTCCACAGGAACAGACAAGACATGCTATTTTTGTAGCCCTCCAACAGCATACGGTGTTCTTGTCTGACCACGAGGGATAGCATGCACCTTATCTGCACAATCAGTAACGCGTACATTACGTACGAGATGAACAAAGCTGTACGATTATCCATCTTGCTGTTGTTTGAAAATGCCGGTCTGCCGCCTGACTCCAGTTGTTTATTATTAAGTGACGTAATAGGTCAACCGGAAAGGGGGCCGTATTAACCCGCTGAAACGACACATATCGCCACCTAGTGTTGAGGAGGAGGACACGTTCCCGTCAGTAATTCAATTTTCTCAGTTGCATGTAAACTGGGACAAGGACAAAAGTCAGATTAGACGCCAAAATCGAATTTTGATCATAGCTCGATTAAGCTGTGCATGTAAAAGGGGCTAATCACTGTAAACAAAAGAAGTCAGACAACGAAAAGCTCACTGTCACTTCCTCAGAAAAAGATCGACGGTCTTCCTCTGTTCACTTGTCTTTGCTGTGTAACAGTACACTGTTGTTGGCAGAGGAGTTTTGTGTTTGCAAAGCTCCTCATGAAGCTGCGCACTGAAGATATTGAGCTTGACAGAGTGAGAGCATACCCCTCCTTGCTCTGATTGGTTGTTTTTGTTCAGGTGCAGTGGATTCTTGCAAATGCCATTAGGAGCTCTAGGAGGAGCCAAAGGAACCTGATTTTTCCACAGATTATCCGTCTCATGTACTACTGTCAGGATATAGTGACAGTTTTAGCAAATATGGCAAAAAGTTGTTTTTTTTTTTTATCAAAGTAACCAACAGTAGCTTCAACGTTATTCAGTGTTTAAGCTGCTCATCACAAGAAGATGGCAAAAGCCTTAGCACCAGAAAGCTCAATGCACAACAAACATTTTCATTTTGATTGGTTAAAACTTTAAATGTG
The DNA here is from genome assembly GCF_041903045.1 of Epinephelus lanceolatus. Taxonomy (NCBI): domain Eukaryota; kingdom Metazoa; phylum Chordata; class Actinopteri; order Perciformes; family Serranidae; genus Epinephelus; species Epinephelus lanceolatus. The sequence goes on from NC_135740.1 coordinate 8,487,931, forward strand.
ACTAAAACTAAGATACGTTTTTGGAAAATACTGGCACTGAAACAAAATTTAGTCAGACAAACACAATACAGAATAGTAGCTGTGAAACAGCAGTTTAAGAGCAGTCACGAACACCTTTACTGCAGCTGATACTGTTTAAAAGTCTCAAATTCAACTTGACTTCATGCTTTACTTTGTTCAGTCAGTTTCTATGATGTGAACGTAATAAAGTTCCTCCTGTTCAAACAGCTACTCTTTCTCAGTGCCACAATAACAGACTGAAACTTTAACAAAGACTCATGTAAATGAAAAGTGTAATGAAGTAATTACAGCTGATAACATCCTGCACAGTTTTACAGAGCAGAAGTAGTAAACAGTGTGTCGTGCAGGCTCATTTGGATCCAATTGTGGTGTTAATGAAAAGTGTAATGTCATAATTCTGGGTGATAAAGTAAAAGCGTGTGTAATGCAGAGTAATGACGGTCTAAACGAGGAGACGCTTCTAGTTAATGACGTACTGCGGTGGAATTAGAGATAAACCTGCAGTAATGCGAAGTAATTACACTGTGATTGTGATGGGATTGAAGCCGGGCTCTCTGCTCTGTCAAAACACTGACCCTAGCTCAGTGTGTGAGTGTGTGTATGGGGGGGGGGTTATTAATCAGCCAGTCTGACCCTGGGTCTGACTGGACCTTCAACTATCCCTCATTACACATACACACACACAGGCAGAAGAGCAGTAATTGAAAAGCAGCTGGTGTATTTAGGAGAATCATTACTGCTAAAAGAGGAGCAGCTGCATTTACATTGTGTGTGTGGGTGTGTGTCCTCTATCACTTTGTTGTCATGATCTTAGAGGAGTTTGAAAAAGTAAAGAAAATAAAGAATAGAAATAACAGATGAAAGAAAAGAAAGAAAAAAGAAAATATAGAGAAAGGTAAAAGAAAGAGGAGATGGCCAAGCGAGAAGGACAGTCCTCTGAATTTAATCAGTGTTGCAGCAGCCCTCTTTTCTCTGTCAACACCTCTTAGCCCCTCCAGCTGGGGTCTGTGTGTGTGTGTGTGTGTGTGTCAGGGCAGGGGCCAGGCCACACACACATCCACTAAGGCATCTGGGGTCTTTGGTTTGTTCAGACATCTCTCAGCTACGCACCACTAAGCATGGGGACCCGGGATATGTGTGTGTGTGTGTGTGTGTGTGTGTGTGTGTGTGTGTGTGTGTGTGTGTGTGAGCCCATGTAGTGGAGCATCTATTCCTCTCATCCCCAGCAGTCAGTCAGTCAGCAACATGGACTCCGATGTTTGGTACTACTGTTCAAAGGTAAAAGACCAACAATAATAGAATAGAATAGAATAGAATAGAATAGAATAGAATAGAGGTCTGGGTATTTTCTACTTCTAGGTTTCTCCACCTTTAGTACCACAGGTGAAGACGTGCTATGCAAGAGAAGAAGTCAAGATACAGCACTAGTGCTCTTTAGACATACTGATGATGGTGAACAAGATAGCGGCCTGTACTGTCATGGCATGTTGATGTTGATTTAAGGTTGTACATAGTCTCTATGCCGTAGCCTATGCAAGTGGTTTATGCCATTGAAAGCATTTATACTTGTCTACGTCACTCTGCTCTGCTTACATACTTGCTAGTGGTGGGGTTTCTGTGCAAAGTCTGATTGATTCAACTAAATCACCTGAAACACACATAAAATGCAATATTATTAAACACAAGTATACAATTTGGCTCTATTATAGTTAATAAGGTTCACAGACAGAACACCTGTCTTTTGCTAGACACATTTTCACCACAAATACAAAATTGCATAAATTAGCCCAGCGGCTAGTGGAGTTTTCCCCCACTCATATGAAGCCAGGAACAATAGCAACATTTAACAAAGTTACAAAATTTGGCTCAATTGTTACTCACAAGGTTCACTGACAAAACAATTGTCTTGTATTAGACACATTTCCCCCACATACACAACAAGCTAACATTACTGCTGTAAGCCTATGACATTTGACATTGCATAGATTAGCCTTGTGGCTAGTAGACTTTCTTCTACTCGAACGAAGCCAGGATAAATCACACACAGGACTTAAAATGCTATTTTGTGGGGGCTTTTTTTGTCCTCACAATTTATTGTTTCTTATCTGTGAAATAAAAGTAAATTAAAACTTTATTTCCACTGAGGAAAATGGTTTTCAGTTTACAAAAATAAACAGGGGGTCTGCATCGCTGTAACAGGAACTTACATTTGTGAGGTAAGTGCACGTCAGGCTACATCACTAGTACGTATAAACCCCTCTTTACAGTGGCATTTCACCAATACATGTGTTTGTGTTTAAACAGTAGAGCCAGGGTCTGAAATTAACAACTGCCAAGCGCCAAATACAGGTAGATTTACCATTTGGTGAATAATTCTCAGATGGCTATCCACCACACTGGCAAGTAAATGTCTGTACCAAAATATTCATGAAATATAAAACTATGCTGATAGTATCTACTGTAACGCTGTATGATAAATGGACCTGTACTTGTAAATCACCTTTTGAAGTCTTCAGACCACTCAAAGTGCTTTTACACTACAGAGCCAAATTGATCAATTTACACACACACACACACACACACACACACACACACACGTACACTGCCAATGTGTTTTTACCTGTGTCCTACTATGAAACTGACTAACTAGGACACACTCCTAGTGTGGCACTGTTGTACTACCACTTGCTGCTGGTCTGCTGCTACCATTAGGCAAATGTGCAGGTAAGGGTTATGAGTTGGGCCCATACATGTGAAGGTAATTGAAATATCAACACAGAGGCTCTGTAGTCTGAGCCAAGACAGCAAACTCTTTACCTTTACCCACAGTGTCAATGGCAGCACCTTACAGCGTCACTGCTTCCCTTCTTATCTTTCACAATAAAAGCCTTAGACATATACACTGCATCACTGCTCACCAGAGGGACCTTATTCACATGCTGAGGCTGTGATGAGTTGCTCATTATAATAAAATCATTTTGCTTGACACCTTGCTCTGGCCTCTTCTTTAAGTTGGTATTCAACAAGTACCTTATTATTACAATGAAATGCACTGAAATGAGTAGGTTATATCTGTGACAAAAAGGCAGTATGTTACATTAGCTGGTGGATTTTTTCACCTGCAAGTCCCCTGGGCAAATGACTCATAAAGTTAATTTCAGACAATGAGTACAGCCTTGTCATCATGGAATGAAAAAAAAACTACTACGCTTACTGCTCCAGTAATGTTAACTCCATATTTGTACTGGAAACAGTGCAAAAATAGTGTTCTAGCATGTGATGTTCCTTCTAACTCATGGGTGTATTACACTCACTAGACTTCCTGGATCATTATCTCACCAGTACCTGATGCAATACAGTATATGGATGCAACACGCTTTCACATTGCGTTTTTCTTTTTTCTTAAAGCAGCAGTGCTGTTCTTGGACTGAACATCCTCTAAGGTTCTGGCTGTCTTGATGCCTGCTGTACAGTGCCAGCATGTTTGGATGGTCACTACAAGCAGAAAGACACTTTAACACACTCAACACACGTCTCTGACTCACATCACTCTGCTGACAATGCCGTTACCCAGTAAACCAAAACTACATATCCCTCAGTTTGACCACACAGGTCAAGAGACAGCTATGTTGGCTCCATGTCTGCCGCTATGACAACTGGTCCCAGCTGACCTTTAAGCCCAGTTCAGACCAAAGATTTGCAACGAGACAAAACTATTATAGAACATTGCAGAGAGAAGTTGCGGCGCTGAAAGCTGAAAAAAATCAGAATGGAAGTACAGAGAGTTGCTGTGTAGAGATGATACGCCGTCTCATGTAGTTGCATTGGAATGAACCGGCAGGTTTTTAGAAGATTGCAAAATGGTGCATTGCCTGTTTCAACTTGTCTCATCGAGGCTCTCTGGTCTGAACTGGGCGTTACAGTGTCCCTCACTGCCTGTTTAACCTCCCCGTGGATACATGCGGGTGTTGGTGTGTTTATGTTTGTGTGTAAATCTGTGACTGAGTAGTACAGGGTGCTGAGGCCAATGGTCCATCAACTCATTCAGGCCACTGCCGCCCCTACTGTGAGACTGATGTGTGTGTGTGTGTGTGTGTGTGTGTGTGTGTGTGTGTGTGTGTGTGTGTGCGCCTAGGTGTGAGATTGACTCGTGGATCGATAGTGTAGTTGGTAACAAAAGATGCTATTTCACAACTCACTGGACTGCATGCCATGGCCACACACACACACACACACACACACACACACACACACACAGGGAGTTGGTGGTTAACAAGACACTGCAGGCAGCTGGTGGACATCCTGCAGGCTGGTGCCACTCTCACACTCACACACACAACAACAAACACACACAATCAGACAATGATAATGTGTACAACAGCTGGTTTGGTCTGTTCATCGATATTACTGGTGCACAAAAAGGAAAACCTACCATCACTACTCACAAACTGATGGAAGGCATTTACACCACCAGCAAAAACAACCAAAACCACTTGTCCATGGATACGTCCACACCAATTTACATCAACAAGATATCGAGGTTATGATTAGTAACAGTTAAGCTATTTTGACCAAAAAAAAAAAAAAAAAAAAGATGCTCAGGTTGCTCACTAAGCAAACCGATGTGGATGAACTCTTCAGAAAATGTCAGTAAGTGTTAAATAAGGTAAAAATTAGCAAACTCCATCTGCACAGGAAGATCATGCATAAAAGCTCAAGATCAAAAAGGAACTTGTTTGGGATTGTTGCAGCCTGAAATGCCTGATTTCACAACAATATTTCTAAAAACCTGCGATGCATGTTCTGATATTTAAAGGTGGGTTTTTTTTGCAATAAAAAGTGCGGAGGCAAATGAAAATTGCAAAAATAGTTTTGACTGTATGTGAATAGTTATGTAATGTTGTTCAACGCAACGCTTAAGGACCGTCTTCGTAAGTCGCTCTTCTCCAGCTTGCTCTGGCCGGTTAGCACGAGGCTAACACAGGATAACATGATCTCATCACTAATCATCATGTTTTGCCACTTTGGCAGAAGCCTCGCAGCAGCAGTTAATATCCGACACCAAGCCAACAATCTCACATCGACACCGAAGCGGCTCGACTCTGACGTTAAACCTGTTAAAAACTGCTGAGTAACGTTAACCATGTGATGCTAACAGTTAGCCTTGTCACTGTGTGTGTGTGTGTGTGTGTGTGTGTGTGTGTGTGTGTCGGTGTGTGGCACACTGGCCACCATAAAGCCACCCCAGCATATAAATGAATATGCATGGATATGACTCTTACTGTTTCTTTGCTACTGTTACAGGTCACGAGAGCTTCCTAATGCAGTCTCATGTGGCTTAAATTTTCTGGTGAAATTTTTTGTGACATTTTTGAGAATTAAGGAATGGGTAGTAACATGAATGCATGTGTGAGTATCACTCCTCACCAGGCTGCTCCTCTCTCTTCCTCCTCTCCTCCTTCTCCTCCCTCAGTCGGTCCTCCTGCCTGCAGGGTCGACCCACCTCATCTCGAGGAATGATCCGCCCATGGAAAGGACACTGGAGGACAATCAGTGGCAGCTCAAACACACAGTAACAGAACTGCAAATGGAAACAGACATACATGTCTCATTTTGTGTTTGTCCTGGTACCTTGAGACGGTCTTGTCTCTGACACAGCTTCCCATCGCCCAGTGGAGCTCTGCAGTAATGGCTGACGGGAGTGAATTTGCCGGGGAAGGAGATGTATCTGCTCCTGCTCTCTGCCAGGAGCTCCTCGTTCTCCACTTCCTCATCTACCTGAATGGGAACCCAGAACTGATGCTGAGAGGCCGACCTGTACAGAGACAAGATAGGGGACCACATTATACGCAGGTTTCAGAAACCCACATCAAAGACCATTTAAGACAGTTCTATTACTGTGTGGAATTCAATGTAAGACATTATTTATAAAATAAACACGGTATATGTGATAAATGTACATGCACACAAATGTAGTGTGTGTGTGACAAAACACACGGCTCACTGTACTCTACAGTCATGCGTTTAGCTGCATTTGTGTCTATCAGTGAAACAATGTTGGAGTGTGTGTGTGTGTGTGTGTGTGCACGTGTGGTGTGTTACTTGATGATCTTGCCAGCGTTGGGCTGCTCCTGGCCCCAGTAGTACAGGTCCAAACCAAATGGCACCACAGGAGCATCACCAGCCTTCTGCTTTGAACTGGACTGAGATGAGGTGGGGGCTGAGGAGCTGCTGCTGGTGCTGGAGGACAAACAAGAGGAGGGAGAGTTAAACACAAACTACCTAGACAGCACTTTAATCATCAAATGTGTGTTAGAGGGAAATAAATGTGATCAGCATTTTAATTGCTTGAACTAACAGTTGATGTCCTTTAATTTCTACAAAGTTGATTTGAGGAGATATTGTATGAGGTATGAGATAGCAGCATTGCTCTGTGTGGGCAGCAGTCAAACACACATCTGTAGCGCTGGTTTGTAAATGACACAAAAATGGAAACTGATGAAGTGACAGTGGCTGAACATCTCTGGTGTCTAGGGCACTGAGACTGATCTAATTAGCCAGGTCATTACGAGGGAGGCCCTTGAGGCTCATCTTAGTGCCTGCTCTCAAAGGCCAGTGTAGTTTTATCTCTAATGATGTCTTAAACGATGCTATAGAGATTTGTATAATAAATATAAGTGCCTCCCACAGAATTTGATTTGTGATGGTACCTGAAACTACTGAACTTTCTGTTGTTGCTGTTATACAGATTGGACCCACCCCTGCTGGCAGGGGAAGTGAGGGATGCACAGTGTCCATAAGAACACAGCTGGTTTCATTCAAGGTAGGTTGGGAAAATGGTAGACGCAGATGGGTCTGTCTTCCATAGCCTTGCATCTCTGCCACTGAGGTGATTTATTGAAATACTACAGGGTCGGCCAGGAGAGGAGGTCATACCGTCCCTCTCAGTGTTGGAGTATATCTATACTGGCTGTACACAGGAGCAATACTTGCAAAGTTTCTCTTCCAGGACTAAGTTATGGTTCATTAACACTCCTAGGCTTCAGAATTAAGGACATTAAACCTCCAAACATGTACAGGCTTTAAATACCACATGGTACAACCAAATCAGAGCAATATCTTCTCTTCAAAATCTTCATCTGTTGTGTATCCCTGCTCATGTGAGTGACACATGACTGTAAGTGTAAGGTATGTTATAAATCATGCAGTGAATGTAGGTACAGTATAATAAGAGGAGTGGAGGTGAGGTATGACAATGTCCATGTACCCTCCCAACAGGAGGAGGTAAGAAAGTGAACTGAGAAGAGAACATGTGAGAGAACATCACAGAGATGAGGGGATGGTGAAAGGTAGAGTTTTGTCAGTGTTTGTACCTGGATTCTGCGGGCAGAGGGAGGTTCTGTTTGAGGTGGCGCAGTGTGGCCGCTGCACATGTTGGATCCTGCTCCTCCTCTATAAGTCGCTTCAGCCGCCTGGATGCAGAGGAAGACGATGAGGAGGAGGACGGAGGAGGTGGAGCTGCAGGTCTTTTAGCAGGAGGTTGTTTTGTGACTGGTGCTGTTGAGGTGGAAGGAGTTGGATCCAAACCTGCCAAACAGAGACAAGAGGAACTTAACATTATACTGAATGCTGAAGTGCAACGCCTTGGTGTTCCTCTACTTAATAAAGTAAAATAATCACAACACCCTACATCAAACATATCTAAGGGCCTGACATAACCCTAGGTCTAATTGCCAGGGGCAAGTAAATGTTTATGCCGTTCAAGTTGTCTGGCCAATCAGAGTTTGCGGAGGATGTCACTGTTCTCAAGACGAGACCTATGAAGTGCATCATTATTTGCTGAAAGATGGGTGGGGAAAGCAAAATTCTTTTTTTTTTTTTTGCGCTCTTAGCCTGCTAGCCTCTTACCCGTACTCGAAAAAAATGCCTAGGCCAAACCGTCTATCTCAGAAGCAGACTATTCATTCTGGCCCCCATGTTAACAGGTTCGATCTAGATATCTAGAGGTTCGGCGACTTGCCTACTTTTTCCCATGACACACACAATTCTCTGCCAAAATAAACTGCGAAAATGATCTGTTGATATCCATATTGTCATCATACCAACCAATTATACCTGTACAGTGTCAATATCACAGACATTAACAACAATCTAAATATTTATATTTAACTCTACACTTTCTGTTTCCATTTCAAATTAAAAGCCCTCTTGCATTTCTGTGGACAGAATCCCTTCATTTGTTAACATAACTGTTTATTATTTACAATTGAGCACATGCTTCTTAATCTTTTCCTGTCCAAAATGTATATAAATGACATTTCTCGTGATGAAATGAAACACTCTATTACTGAAGGTGATTATCAAAGGCAAACTTAGTGTAGAAAGACAGGGTTGGCAGGCAGCAGCGCTGTAGTAGCAATGCGGTCTGTGTGGACACCACATGTGTGCAAGCTGCAGCAGTTCAGAGAGGTCACTGTCACAGACAGGCAGAGGCAGATGATGTGGCCTGCTCCAAAAAGAAACAGGAACTCTCTACTTTTTATGGAAACAACAATACTCTTGGGTGAAAAACAGCCACCAGAGTGTGTTTTGTATAGTTTTGTACATGAACATTACATATCATTGACTACAAAAAAGACAAACAAACCTCAAAGGAAATCCACTGTTCTCTCACATATAATCACCAAAATTATGGGGGAGAAAAAGAGATATTTTAATTTTTTGCCAACTGGGCCGTTGAGAATATACAAGGGGCCCAGGGGGTTCAGAGGGGGAAAAATAATACGTTGTACACTCATCCCATCCGACCCATACATCTGTAGATCATTACTACATTTCTATAAGGATTTAAATATGTTGTTTTTATGTCACAATGCAAGGTTGACCTATTTGGATCTTAACACACTGTAAAAAAGACAGAACTGACACACAGAAGAAAGTGCTAACAGGCATGAAGAAAGATCAGCAGCCATCTGTCCAGGACGTGTGTGTGTGTGTGTGTGTGTGTGTGTGTGTGTGTGGTCAAACACTGGGTCAACAAGGCTCTCTGGGGACTGAACAGGACTTAAACACACACACATGCTGCAGGTGAGATCAGAGGGAAGCAGTAAGCTGAGAGCAGCCAACATGCTCATCCCACACATTATTAAGACTGACCTGGATGCTTCAGAGATTCAATCACTGCCATGCTACACTACACAATGATTTGCCTTTTTTTTTTTTTTTTTTGTTTAATCAGGACGACAGCCTATTTGCATATTTACTCTACTGTTTTACAAACAATTTACATACAAAAGAGTTAAAACAGTCAATTTCTGTATGAACACTACTACAGAAAGTTGTGCAAGTTTGAAAATATTGAATCCATGTCTTAAATACAAGCCTTGTTCTGAATGTATTTTGAACTTAGGACCTGGCTGTTACCAGAGATCTATTGGCTCCAGCTCGACAAACTCAGATAATTTCATGGTCAGACTGTCATAAATTTTGTAAGGTCAGGTTCCAAAAGGACACATTTGTTAAAGATTTTGTTGCTTTTGCACCAAATAAAATAATCTATTGAGGAATATACACTGTCAGAGACATGTGTGTCTCAGAAGTGTAATAAAACAAACACCATACTTGAAATAGTGACATCCTGAAGCCAGTCAGCCAGTTCAGAAGTCCTGAAAAATCCAATTCTATCAGTGCGAAAACCATTTGTTGATTCATTGATTATTCAAGTGACAGAAACTTCATTGACAACAACTTTGATCAAATGTAGACTGTTATTTTAAATTTAAGTAAAAATGCCCAAAATTGGCCGATTTAATATTTAACTTTACTTTTGAAATGGGAACTGTGGTAGTTTTGTACCTGGGCCCTATTTTTCCATGTTTTTGTTAGTGACATATGGGGGCAAACATTTTTGAACATGGTCCAGTATTAAGTGAGACCACTGCAGAAGGCAACATCAAAACAAGCTGCAATACAACCACTCAAGGCATGTTCACACCATTAATTTCTGTACTTGTTTTTGCCACTGACAGGATCAGATTGTTATTCTGACAACATTACTGGAAAGATCCTTACAGAGATAGACCTCTTTGTTTAAGAGTAAGATCCTTTTTTTTTTTTTTTTTTTTTTTTTTTCTTACAGGAAACAGCCTCCAAATTGCTATGGTCAAACCCACCAGACTCCATTTAAAAAAAACAGTAATTTTATCATCATAAAACATACTTCATTCACAGTTGACAGAAACAAAACAGATCCCCCAAAAGCCATTGTGCTTTGTCTTTTCACTGTCCCAACAATCTGCAACTCTGGATTGATTAAAATAAACCCCTTATTCACCCATTTAGATATGAAAATATGCTGGCTCTACACATGCTAATAGTACCATTTATTTTATTGGAGTCTGGTGGATTTTGCGATGGGGATTTCGGGGCTGTTTCTGGTTAAACAAAAAGAGTCTTACTCTTTTACATAAGGTCTACCTCTGTAGGGATCCTTCAGTAATGTTTTCACACACTTGTTATAACAATCTGAGCCTGTCAGCGGCAAAAACGAGTACTTTTAGTGGACTTTCGTTGACGGTGCAAACATGCCCTGAATGGTTACATTGCAGCCTGTTTCACTGTTGCTGGCTGCAGCCCTCCCACTCACTACTGGACCAATTAAAAAAATGCCACATTAGTCTTTTAAACACACAAGATGGGAAAATAGGGTCCAGGTTACCCTTGAAGTTACCATTTAAGTGATTGTGTGAGTTGTTTCAAGTTTATAATATTTGTGTTAATTAATACTTACTGTATGTTGATTTTTCTTGTCAAATGTCAAATGAGTTTAAGCCTCACAATATTTAAAATAATGACAGAAAAACAGGCCAAATTCAAACAGAATTTGGAAAAAAAATCAAACTGATTCCATAGGTCATTTTTAGACCTTTTTAGTTCCAAAACAACAAAATAATAAATCAGCTTAAAATGCACTCATTGTTTCTTAAACCTTTTTTTGTTTCAAGCCCAAATTTGTGATGAATAGTTGATTGATCTATTGAATGAATATTAATAGGTTATTATATTGATAACCGATTGAGAGTCATGGTTTCAGGTTCTCATATGTGAGGACTTGCTGCTTTTCTAAGTCTTAAATTACAGTAAATTGAATAATTTTGGTTTTGGACTGTTCATGAGACAAAACAAGACATTTAATAACGTGAATGTCATTTTTCAGTTTTCTGCCATTTTATAGTGTGAAGATGAATTGATTACTGAGATAATACACGGTATCTGCAGGTTTCAGCAAGCAAAATTTAAGACTTTTTAAGACCTTTTTAATGCCACTTGGAATGGAATTTAAGACCAAGATTTACAACAAGCGCCAAGCACATTTGAGACCACAGAGCTTTGGTGCCCTCTAGGGCATCCTTGATTGAGTGACTGACTGACCTTTATTTGTCAGGCACTTCTCCGTGGTGGAAGAAAGTGGCAGTTGATCGACCGACAACTGATAGGCTAACTGTAGTGCTAGCTAGTTAGCTAGGCTACCGCTACAACCTCTAGCTAAACAAGTCAAGTAGTCTATGCTATCACCTCAGAAACGACTGCGCGCGCTACCTGGCAGGCTAGTTCTCTTCACGCAACTGAAATGAATCTCTTTGCAACAGAAACGGAAAGCAATAAAAACAGTTGTCCCGTATTTTTTTAAGACCTCTGAGTGATGAATTTAAGACATTTGAATGAAATTGTAGGAATTTAAGACTTTTTAAGGCCTTTACTTTAGATACACAACTTTTTAAGGCTCTTTAAGGATCTGCGGACACCCTATAATAACCTCCAGATTAATGCATGATGAAAATAATCATCAAGTGCAGTCCTCTGCTCGTGAACTCAGTATTTCTAAAATCCCAGTTCAGTGGTCCCTACACTACATGTTACAGTGTTAATCGCCTTACATCATGATTTCATAATTACAGTCATGTTTGCACAGTTAAGTAAAAAGTAAGGTGCATTTTGAAAAACTAAATCAAATATGTCAATAGCCATGATGCCATGTTATCCCAACTTCACCTTCTCCTTCTGTGATCCCTCCTTCTCTGTCTTTGTCGACTCAATCTGTTCTTTTCAACACATGGCGGAGGTTTGTCTGGCTGCTGTGGATGTTAAGATGCACAGATCAATGGGAGGAAATGTGTAGAGTTGTGTGAGTGTGTGATGGGGGTTGTTAGAGAAAGAGAGAGAAAAAAGGGGTTAAGGGGGTTTGAGCGAAAGAGAGGGAGACAGAAACCGAGAGAGGAAAGGCGGAAAGAGGTATTGATTTTCTCGGGTTAAGCAGGGCCTGTAATTAAAATGTTAATTTGAGAAAGAGAGAGATAGTGTCCTGACAGCAGAGAGAGGGATAAGAGGACTGATAATCAGAATGACAGAACGGGACAGAGGGGAAGAAAGAGGGAGAGAGAGAGAGAACGAGAGGGGAAATAAAATAAAAGGAGGAGAGACCAGAGCAGAGCAAGGCTTCCTCTGAATGAATGAACACTGGAAGAAATGAGAAGAAAAGGAAGAGGAGAAGAAATATAGAGAAATGATAAATGTGATCCACTGACTAAGCTGAAAAGAGTCAAAGGAAGACAGAAAGCAATAGAAAGACTATTGTAATCAGAGAAAGTGAAAGAGAACAGATGAATTGATGTGATACGAAGAGGAACAATGACATACTGAGGCCTACAGAAAAATACCAAACCGAAAAAAAAAACAAACCCTTTTACAATCCAAGAGATTTGTCTGATACTAGTAATCATTGTCCAGAATAGTAATTATTTTTTAGAATTAGATCAAATATAAAAGTAGATGTTATCAACAGCTACAACTAGTTTGCAGGAAACATTATAACATGATAAAGCTGTCCATTTCATGCAGAGCTTTCAGGAAGTGCCTGTCTCACATGGTCACTTAATGTTATCATATGGTAAAAGAGTCCAGTAAGACCAGAAGGTGACACAGCCAAAACCATGTGTGCATCTTTATGAAATAGGTGGGGTAGGACGTTTGATAACTACGTGGTAGTGACTACTTGTTGGGCGGCTTGGAGAGCTGCTGAGGCTGGTTAGCTTACCAGTAAACACATTGTTGCTAGCTTGCCACAATAGATCTGAGATGTATCTATAGCATTGATTCCTTACAGCTGTTGCCTGTCTGTTGCTGACTTCTATTCTGTTTAGGCGTTTTAACTCAGGCAGAGCAGGGCTTGTGGTTGTATGCCTCTGCACGCCACTCAAGTTGTAGTTACAGTTTACATCCATGTCTGTCCAGACCCATATGTAGCCATGAGGAGTAGAGGATGCTTCAAATATGGATGTTTCTGCCAACGAGCTACAAATTCTGCAACATATTTACTCCACACACGTCTTCAACTCAGCAGCAGAAGATCTTTACAGTCACAACAGTTTCATGATGGACATCTCGGATTAGTGTCACCAGTTCAGAATCTGACCAATATCTCCCCTTCTGTTCTTGAGATATAACATTAGGTAATAGCCAGAAAATGTCCCAATGAAGTTGACCTTTGACCCTTTGGATATAAAATGTCATCACTTCATTATTTGATTCCAATAGAAATGTGTGTGAAATTTTCTCGTAATTAGTGTATGAAGTCCTATGACCTTCAACCACCAATTTCTAATCAGTTCATCGTTGAGTCCAAGTGGATATTTGTGCCAAATTTGAGGAAATTCCCTCAAGGCCTATTTGAGATACTGTGTTCATGAGAATGAAACAAACTTGAGGTCACAGTAACCTTGACCTTTGAACACCAAAATATAACGAGGTCATCTCTGAGCCCAAGTGGACGTTTGTGCCAAATTTATAAAAATTCATCAAGGCCTTTTAGAGATGTCATGATCATGAGAATGGGATGGACAGACGGACGGACAGACAACTCACTAACAGTGCAGAGGCATCATAAAACTAAATGGTGCAGCACAACTAATGTTAGCCTTTCTAATTTGTGTTCTCCCGCAAAATAATCGCTCAAACATCAACACTGTCGATATGGTTTGCTATCTGTCAACAGCAAAAAATTTCAAGTCAAAAATCACCAAAGTTGAGCTCCGTGCGAAGAAAGTAGATGTAATTTGACTGCATATATAGAAAACAATAAATGGTGTTTGACGCGCATTTTGAGTTCTCAGGCGAAATTTTGGATTAGCAGTCCTGCAGTCTGGAACTTTTCATTAGCAAATGACATGCCTATTGTATGCTTTTTTATCACAATCTTTTGCTGACATCTGTCACTTATTACTGTGTCCATGACTGTGTAATTACTATAAAGGACAAGCTTCATCCTAAATAAGATTCAATCACATTTACAAGATGAAAAAAAACTCATTTCATTAGTTAAGCATATAGCAAGATTAGAACACCATCACTTTACCTACAGGCCAACTGCTTAAACAAAGTAGCTCTTCACTGTGTGAAACACAGAAACACATACTTATAAACTATAAGTGTGCACTGTCATGGTACTGTACATACTCACAAACACACTAATTGTATATTAGTCCACAGCTGAAACTAGTTCCCCTCAAAAAACTCTGTAGCACCTGGCTGTTTTAGGACATTACTGAGTCTTTTTAAAAATGAACCATGTCTTTGTAAACATGTTCGCGTCTTCAGTAGGAACTAACATGCCTGAAAAGTGCCACAGACAGGACCGGGGATTCGGGAAGTATTGAGAGACAGACTACAGAGTTGTTGGTTTTAGTTTTTTTCATGAGATTTAAAACAAAAAGAGTGACATCAGCCTTATCCTTTAAATAGATAATTGAATTAAAAAGTATAAATATACAGTCTGAAGAATCCATATCATGATAAATCAAGCAAATGATGGATACACATGCAGAGTGCTTTTGCTGATGCTGGTGTGTGTGTGTGTGTGTGTGTGTGCATGTTTGTGTGTATGTGTGTGTGTGGGGGGTAAAATCTAGGTGCAGGGCTAATAGGGGCTCATTAAAGAGGTTGCATTGTTAATTTGGTATGGCCCCTGTAGATCATTACCTAGCCCACTAATCACCCTGACACACACACAGCTGTTTTGGGCACATCAGATACAATCTAATTACTTTAGCGTCTAATTGATTAGTAATGGAGGGAGGTGGGAGTAGAGAGGGACGGGCTCGCAGGTAAAAGAAGGAGCTCAGTGTGAATGTAATGACTCAGGAGGCTGGTGGGGAGTATTCGGCAGGGGTCAAAGGTCACCTCACAGCCACAACAACATGGCTGACCTAGCAATAATGGCATCGTCTGCAACATGTTCTATTATGGTGCCATTAACGCAGACACATAAAGACAGACACACACATACAGTAAAGAAACTAAAGTTCACATATGAATCTATATGAGTGATGGTGAGAAGCTTGAATATGGCTGACCGAGCAGCACAGTGAGAGTTTTAGTGTTTACTGTTGCCTGGAGCTCGCACATGGCTGCTGATAATGATATAAACAGCATTCAAATTCTATCAAAACATGCTGTCATGTAGCTGACACTGCAATAAGATGAGCAGGCAGTTGGTTAATGACCTGAACATTTGACCTCTAACCTATTGTGCTGCCTGGAGGATAGACACAATCCATATGAGTCCAATGCAGCCACAGTGCAAGAACGAACAATACTAAACAGATATTCATATGTAGCTAGTGATGACTGTGTGTGTGAAGGTAAATGGATGTGTTGACAGGACAGTATCCATCAAAGATACACCGGGAAAATGCTTGTGGGAAAAAAACTATCTGTCTCCATTACAAGGCTGTGCTGCATTCCAAATCAGACAAAAACACATAGTTAGCAGTCAGAAGCCAGCATGTGAGACTAGGGAAGACCACTATCTCACCTATGGTGAGCTGATTAGGCTCAATAGGCTTTTAAGGCAGTGTAATTTCTTGGGTTTATGATGAAAGTACTTTGGAGGTGACTGTAACATCAAACTGAGTGAATAAACAGACCAGTTGTAAAGCTGTGCGTCAGGTTTTTAAAGCTTCAGTAATCAATGTTTTCACATGAACGATCTCTCAGCTGACTGTGTGTAATCTAAAATGGTTCACGCGTACTGACAAATGGTGGTATTAGCGTGCATGTGAGTTCCTGTGTGTTTTTCTCACTGGCTGATAATGGCGACAGCATCGTTGCAATAGCATAGCACTCACCCTCCGGTTCCTCCACACATTAACACCGTTAGCTCTGTCAGCACTGCTGCCTTTGTTAGCACTGTTCACGGTGTTAGCACTGTTAGCTGCTTGCCCCTGGCTCAGCCACCTGAATGTTGAGAATTGTCTGCAGACAGTCACGGCCCAGACTGTGAATCACAGATATGCTCTGAATGTCGTACAGAGCTCCTTTAACCATGGTTGTATAAATAAACCCATTTAAGAATCACTTCACCTGCACATTACCAGCTGCTGTGGTTCTTTGAAGTGTGTGTGTGTTTGTTTGTAGAGTGTGTGTGTGTGAATCTTAAAAGATTAGGGCAGCAGCAGGTCTTCTTTTGTAGCTTAACCTCACTATTTATGCACGTGTCTGTAGGTTTGAGATGCACGTGTATGTGTGTGTGTGTGTGTGTGCCTGTGATGTTAGACTCATACCATACTCTGCTCGCAGATGCTCTGGAATATGCGGCTCATAGCCCTCTTTCTCTGGAACCTCATCGAAATCATCATCATCATCGTCATCGTCCTCTCCTTCGTCTGAAGCCCTCATCTAAAAAAGAGGAGGTAGGGTTTAGCTCCTAACATCAGAATTAGAAACACAATAACTCAGAACATGCAGAACTGTTTTTGACCAAGATCTATATTTCTGTGCGTATTTCTAATGCATTTTGTTTTGTGTGCACCGACAGTCCGATGAATTGTCAAAATTTGATTACATCACTGCTTTCCCAAGTACTTTTAACCTCATGAGACAGAGCAAACCTTAAATTAAAGAAGGATGTTTGTCAAACTACTATTTTGTTATTTCTACTTCGGAGCCAACACTTCAGGGAAACAGCTGCCTGCTAAGAGCTACAATATAGTTAATACAGTGTTACTTATACACTTCTATCGCCTGCTGTATACTGGTTGTCTGCATACACTTGCATAGTGTGTAGTCTTTTACTACTCTTTGTCATCCATCACCTACTGAGTGTTGAGCATAGCTCAGTCTAATGAGACTACAAACGTGTGTGTGTGTGTGTGTGTGTGTGTGTACAGCACATTAACCAGAGGGCAAAGCAGCTTGGCAGTGTGATGGACAGATAAGAAAGAAGAGAACAGCGAGGTAGTAACTAAAATTTTGGGTGTGAGACTGAAAGAGATGGACAAAGGATAAGCCTGTTGCTGAGATGTACAGTACAGTATGAACTAGAATAAGAAGAACACACTACACTACGCACACAGGCACCCTGAACAAAACAGACACAAATACTGGCGCACACACCGACCCTGGACAAGGTGATTTGATCATATTTCACAGGGAGATGATGAGTCTTGTGACCTTCAGGAGTTTAAACAACAAATGCAACACCTGCACAGTGTCCTGCAATAAAACCCACCTCAGTGAAGCTTGTTCCTTATGTGTTTGAAACATGAGCCTCACAAGCTGTTACAATTTAGTTATTTCTTCTACAAAACAAAACTAACAAAAAATACAATCACACATGTATTGACACAGGATGGCTTTGTCATTTATGGAAAAAAATGAGTAATCTGTAAACGGCGATAATATACTGTAGATAAGGAAATACAGTACAGAGGTCCAGCAGCTTAAAACCAATCAGCCCTCTTTGTTAGAGTGCAGTTCATGTTTAGAGACACCAACACTAAAGAAATTGTTACCAACACATATAGATTAATAAGCCCTCTTTGTTTATCTATTTTTGAGCCTATCACCTTTTCTCAGTAGTCTCCAGATTAATAAGGATGGTCCTAGAGATACACTGATCAACTGGCAAGTGACCTGAATCAGCCAATTTTCAGCTTGATCGACAGTAACGGTCACAGCTGTTCTCATTCAGAGGTCATCAAATACCAATGCTTTGTAGCGACTTTCAGACTCTCTTAGCAACTTCATTTCTACAAAGTGACTAGCAAGAAATTAAGCAACTTATTCAGAACAACAAGGAAAAAGTTGCAATCAGCCCAGAAAATTGCAGTCGGTGCATCTCAATCCTGCCAAAGTCTGAAGTTGTACACAACAACAACAACAAAAAAAAGCCCAAACCCAAGCCAAAACCTGATACTTTGTCAGGAACGTTGAGGCTCAGTCCAAATAGCAGAACTGTAAAATAAATCTTTTTTTGGAAGACTGGGACTTTATTGTACTTAAATTCTAGAAATTTGATGTTGGTACAGGAGGTCAGTAATTCCATGGAAGCAGTCTCTCTCTGCTATTAACAGCTGTAGAAAACTGCAATCCAGATATAGGCCATCAGGGTGAGGTATGAGCAATTCAAAGGACAGGTGTGATTTTTGTGCAAATCATTATATTCTTCCAGAAACAGATTAAGGGAAAATCAGAGTCCTTGTGTTAATGCATCTTAGTGCTGCCTTTTAGGTAGTTGACCTTAAAACACTACTAGACACAATGGAAAACTGTATTGGACACTCAGACACAGTTCTGATGTGGCTGAAGTCCTGACTTAAGGACAGGAGCTATTTTGTCTCTGTGACTAAGCATCCAAGCAGACCAACATCATGAGTGAAGTTCCCCAAGGCTCCATCCTAGGGCTCTCTATTATCTAACATTTAGTTGCTTCCTTTAGGTCAAATTACACCGAACAATAAAATCATCCATCATAATTCTTCATAGAAACAACACTCAGGTTTAAATAGCTCTGTCATCAAGTGATTGCAGTCAAATAGACTCATAGCAAGTATATTGAACAATTCTATAAATGGATGTGCCTGAATTTCCTCAGCAAAATTCACTGAAACAGAAATACAGTAAATGTCTTTGGCGCAAAAGAAGAAAGGCCTAGCACCAACCTTGACAATGAGAGTCAAAAATTATGGTCAGGCCTTCAGGGTTGCCACAAACTTTCATCAACAGAATTTTAAAACTTTTCCATGTCCTTTTAAGACCCATAATAAAAATTTAATACATTCACATAATATAATACAAACAGAACTATATTAGTACAGGTTACTCCAAATCTTAATTAGAATATTATAGGAATATTAATATTACACACAAAAAAATAGTAAATCCCTGTGCACAGCGGCGCAGTGCTTCTTCTAGGTGCCAGCTGGTGCAGGATAAATCACAGTCAAGAGTTCAAAAACTTCCAGCGCACACAAGAATATCAGGATTGACACAAAGTTTATTCAAAAATGTTAACAACAAAAGGAGCGAACAACGCGTTTCGCTTGTTGCGTCATCAGATTCAGCGAATCTGATGTTGCATCATCAGATTCAGCGAATCTGATGACGCAACAAGCGAAACGCGTTGAATAAACTTTGTGTCAATCCTGATATTCTAGTGTGCGCTGGAAGTTTTTGAACTCTTGACATTAATATTACACACCTTTGTAGGACCACACTCTACCTAATGAGCAGTTATTATGAAATCAAGTGTGCATTGGTGCTCTGAATGATTATTGAAATCCCTTGGCTGCCTAGTTCAATTGCGCAATCTCAAAAGTCCAGCACAATTTAAAAGTCTTAGAGGGGCACAGGTATGGAAACATGTTAAATCACACAGTCACAACTAGGGCTGCCACTAACGATTATTTTCATTGTCGACTAATCTGTCGATTATTCCTTCGATTAGTCGACTAATCATTTCATCAAAAAATGTGTTAAAATGTTGAAAAATGTCGGTCTGTCTCTCCCAAACCCCAAAAATATATATCATCTAATGTCTTGTTTCATACTCACGCCAAAGGGTTTTAGTTCACTGTCACGGGAGAGAGTGTAAAGCTGCCAATATTTGAACGCAAGAAGCTGCAATAAGAGTATTTTGGGGTACTTTTATAGTACTTTTCCATGAAAAATGACTCAAACCGATTAGTCGACTACTTAAATAGTCACCGATTATTTTAATAGTCGATTAGTCATCGATTAGTCGACTAATCGTGGCAGCCCTAGTCACAACACTATTTTTCTTGCCCCACTTGCCCGGTCAAACATATCAGATTCAAACTATCTGGTATACCTGGAGGGAGAGACTGAATGTGGAGAGAAAATTAGGAAAAATACATTTTTTATGTTACATTATGGAGGGTTATTCACAGAATGTAACTGTGAAAATTTAATTTAATTCCATGACTTTTGCCAAAACCTTTAAGGATTTTACAAATTCTATGACTTGTCAGGCCTGGAAAATGAAACTGTGGAGTTCCATGACTTTTCCTGGTTTTCTATGACCGAGGGAATCTGCGTCATGGACCCACACTAACTGATATACTGAATGCAACCAATTAACTGTCAGTGAGGAGCAAAACATCAACCAGACGATACATATTGAAATGGTGAATAGTTCCATACAGTTCATCCCTCATTCCTTCACTGTCCTCCTTGGGGTTGTGTGATCTCTTTGACTTAGGCAAGCACGAGATGGCAACCATTGTGTGTGTGTGTGTGTGTGTGTGTGTGTGTGTGTGTGTGTGTGTGTGTGTTTGTGTCTGTGTGTGTGTCTGTGTGTGATGAGCTGCTATCAGCCCTAAGCAGAATTTATGGTTTTTAATTTCCTGGTGAGGTTGTTAGCCATTGGCTGGGGTACAATGCAGAACACAACACTCCATACACACAGGGGTCATTTCCATAACACAAATGTGTGTGTGTGTAGTGGCTGCTATGTCTTTAACAGCTGAGGACACAGACACACACACTTAAGTCTAGCAGCATAATAATCACAGTGATTAGGGTTATGAGGAGCAGTAAAACCTAACGTTAAACTAACCCCTTATTCCCAAAGGCCTCTTTTTCATTAGTGCGTGTGTGTGTGTGTGTGTGTGTGTGTGTGTGTGAGAGAGAGAGTGATAGCAAGGCTGCTGTGTTACCGCTGATAAAGCCCATTAGAATGTTTGAATTAGTTTACAAATGATGAGTCCTTAGATGATTACTAAAACACACCCACACGCACATAACTGAACCAT
Source organism: Epinephelus lanceolatus (assembly GCF_041903045.1). Taxonomy (NCBI): domain Eukaryota; kingdom Metazoa; phylum Chordata; class Actinopteri; order Perciformes; family Serranidae; genus Epinephelus; species Epinephelus lanceolatus. The sequence goes on from NC_135740.1 coordinate 8,509,059, forward strand.
AAGACAGCGTCAGTTAACCATGTCACAGCCCTGAACACACCTCTTGATCCTGTGCACAGAGACCAATTAAAACACTTCATATTACAATGCTCACTATTCAGTTAACTAGCAACTAAACAATTAAAGCCTAATTAGTTGTCGTTAATGCAGCCGCAAAGGCTGAGCCATGGTGGGTGGTCTGAGAGGGAGAGGAAACAGGCCTCATTTATGAAATGTGAAAACAATATATAAAAGAAGAAAATAATAATGAATAAAGTGAACACTATTTTAGATGCCCTTTTCTTTTAAGATCCCATGACCAAATGTTTTTCTCAATAGATTCTTTGCATATGATATCGTACATCGGTGCGCTGTCCAGATGAAAGGCAGACACCACAAATGCCTATGATTTGAACTCTTTACAGCTGTTCCATAGATCAAATTCAGATAACACAAAGACCACATCAAGTTCAAAAAATAGTGGGAGAAGTAAAAAAACAAAGAAAAAAAAAAAAAATGACCTTTGACCTTTATAAAATGCCATCACTTTTATTTTATCCTATTAGACATTTGTGTGAAATTATGTCAAAATTAGTGAATGAATGCCTAAATTGTGGCCAAAAACATTCTGTGAGGTCACAGTGACCTTGACCTTTGAGCACCAAATTGTAATCAGTTTTTGGTGAGTCCAAGTGGACGTTTGTGCTAAATCTGAAAAATTCCCCCAAGGCGTTCTTGAGATATCACACTCACAAGAATGGGACAGATACAAGGTCACTGTGACCTTGACCTTTGACCTATGACCACCTCATCCTTTTGTGCAAGTGGACTTTTTGCCAAATTCTCTCAAAGGCTTCTTGAGATACTGCATTCACGAGAATGGGATGGACAACCTGTAACCATAATGCCTCCAGCCATGGCTATCGCTGGCGCACAGCGATATAAAGTCACTGAGGAAAAGCGGCAGATGTAGATCAAAATCCTCCATCTTCAGTCTGGAGGAGTGGAGCCAACTAATTTCAAACATGAACATTAAAGCGCTGTGTTAAAAATACCTTGAGTTGGATGCTGTTACAATGTGCTGTGAGAACTTCTCTGTGTTTCATTTGTTGTAAAAGCATGTTGGACTTCCAATAATATCTCCTTTTTTATAGCAGTAAAATTAAAAAAAGGGAATTCCACTATTACCATTTAAAAATTAAGTGACTGCTATCTGTGTGAAATGTAATGCTGCAGAAAGCAAAAGGTAGTGAGGTAAAATTCCCCTGACTCTGATAAAAACAGAGCTGTTATTACTATAAATGATCCTTTTAATCTAAGAGAGGATGCTGCACAGGGCCAACCTGAAGTGTGAGATACTGAGGTTCCATCTTATTTATTTCTCAAAGAAAAGCTGAGAGAATGCTGTTAAACAGAAGTGTAACATTTTAAACACCAAACCAAACTTTCTCCATTACTCCACTCCACTGCTACACTTATTCATCCTCACAGCACAATGAATTCACACACAGCACACGTATACACACATACACACAGATATAGTCTCTATAGGTTTTGTGCTTGTCTACTTTAATCCCAGCTGGTTTATTCTGCTCTGATCAATGACCTAAGACTAAGAAGTGATCACCCAGCTGGAGGAAAATCCTGCCCTAACATCATCCCTTTTCCCCCTCTTTCTGCCTCTTTGTCTCTAATTCACCTTAATTTAATCCTGATAGCATCGAGTGCTGTCGGCCTGCCTGGCAGAGCTGTAAGTCTCACAGTAGAATTAGCTTTCCTCCAGAAACATTTTGCTGACGGGGAGCACGGCTAAAATATGGCCTCTATTCCCCCACATGGCTGCATAGGGGGCTGCTTTGCATTTTAACAGAGCTTTGGTTTATTCTCTGGGACACACACAGGGAGAAAATCACACAGCAATGCAGAGTTCCCCCACACAAGATAAAAACTGCTTCTTTAACTGAAACTCAAGATTTACCAGACAAATTAGAAGTGATGGTTTGAGTAAAGCAGGGCCATGTGTCACTGTAATGGGAAAAAGACAAAACAAATATTGGTAACTTTAACATTAAAAACAGATAGAAATAAAAATAGTTGGGGAACAGAGCAGAATAAATAAAAAAGTTGTTTAAGTAAAGTCGGGCTATGTGTTACTGTAATGGCAATGTTTACTCAGAGATAAAATAAAGCAGGTTTCTAAAGGGAAAATAGGCAAGAAAGAAAAATAAGTAGTTCTTTAACAACTAAATGAAGAACAGATCTCTTGGAAATGGTTGCTAAAGAAAGGGCTATACGTCACTTGGACAATACAGCTTCAATGGGTGGTGCGACAACAACCATGGTAGTGGGCTGAGTCTGCAACTTACAAGTATTTTCAGTTTCACTGTCGAATATTTGTTCCAATTATGTGAGTAATCATTATGTTAAAACAATGTTTTTCAGGTTTTTATCCAAATAACAGTTAAAACCAAAAACACTAAAGATACGCATGAATTATAATATTATTATTAATTAAATTAATTTTCTGTTGATAAACCAAACAACCAATTGTTAGAGACAGTTCACCCCGACATCAAAATACATATATTTCCTCCTCCTTTTGTCCTTTACACTGGAACTAGATGGCACTTGGCTTGTGGAAATCACAACGATCAGAAATCATGACCCGGTTACTCAAAATAATCCACAGACCTCGTTTCGGGCAGTTTCATGTAGATACTATTTTCTTTCTTCCAAACTACACCACCCGAACGTATCATCACACAGGAGGAAATATGCATCTACTCATGGCTGAGTGGCTCGCGCTTATGACAGCATGAGACGTAAACATTAATGGCATCCTACTCGGCCAAGCTGAGGCCTTAGCTACCTCAGCAGTGGTAAGTGAGCTAGCAGCAGATGCACGTTTCCTTCTGTGCAGTGATACAGTTGGCGGGCATAGTTCAGTAGAAAGAAAATAGTTCTTACATGAACTGTCCCTTTAAGTACTATTGTAGAAATCAAACTGCCACATCACTGCTAATGGTAAAGATGACAGTATGCCTCACACGAACTAGTATGTACGCCTTGTCTGACCACGATCCCTTGCATCAAACAGCTGTGCTTCCTACAGCCAGAGCACAGTATTTAGTGCAGTCCGCAGTCAACGATCTTCATACAACAGTTCGTATGATATTCTACACAAATGCACACACAACAGTTTGTATGTTATCCTACAAGTTAGCACCCTATGAACGCTGTTATGTCCTTAATGTAATGTTAAGTAATTAACGTAGAGTTACTGATGTTAGGTTTAGGAAAAGAAACATGATGGCGACGTACCTTGAAATCACTCAAAGTTCACTCAACGTTCACACAGTTCCTTACATCAGTGTCCTGGGGAAAGTCCTGTTTTTTGTGACCCATTCAAGACCCCAGTGGACCGCTCAGGACTGCTTCCTTCTTTATTCCCGTCAGCGCATTGGTCACGTGATCGTAGCCTCCAAAATATGTGGGCCATGCTCATTTGTCAATTATGCCTACCCTCCACTAGGCACAGTGTAGACACCACGTTTCCGCAGCACTGTGTCCCGGCACCGGGACAGGACAGGGTAAACGCCGAATAAGCTCTACAGCCACCTGATCTGGGTGGTCTGCAGGAACTACAGTTTCAAAAGTTAATGCGGCTAGAAGGCTGTCTGTCAGCAAAGGCAACAGAAAATAAAAGGCAAGACATTTCGATTATAAAACATTGACATTTCACCACCTCTAAAAGGACAGCACTTTGAAATGTGGCGCTAAAGCTCACTGTGTCAGTGGAGTGCCAGACTACAACAAAAGGCCTCATGTATTTCATGTCATTTTGTATGTTTATTTTCCCTTAGGAGTGAACTGGTTAGTTACTGGTTAATGAGCGTTGGCCTATCCAAATGAAAATGAACTGTAAATGATATACCTACTCCTCATGAACAGGTGGCACTAACCAGGCTGAAATGAGAAATTTATGACTGTTTCTGTAGTTAGGAGGGTTTGGTGAATTTGACTTTGAACACATCAAAGTAGTGAGAGAGTTTTAGGACAGGATTAGAATAAGCACATTAATGCCCATGGTTCAGAAGAGCATATGCTTGTTTACATATGGTTGTAATGTTCAAGTGTCCACATACTTTTATAAAGTATCTTCAGCAGGGAGAAAAAATCAATGTCTGAACTGGATTAGAAACTTAAGTATGATGCTGCTTCCACAGGTGTCTTGCTTATTCAGCTTCTATAGCACCTCTCCCCTCTCTCCACCCCCCTCCCCTCCCTTAAACAAGACTCTTATCCTTTATAAAAATGATGTGAGGGCGCCGCCTCGGACAACTGCTCCCCTGACTTCATTTGTCTCTTGGCAAGTTTGATGGCGCTGCGTTTAAAAACCCATTCAATCTTATAAACCAAAAATTAAATGTAGTCGACTGTGATGGGCACTCAGTGCATCTGCTATTTATATGCTAATGTACACTCAGCCTGCCAAGGTCTGGCAAATTATTACTGCACAGCCATAAGTCAGGTGTATGGCAGAGAGGGGAGGGGCAGGTTAACCATCACACACACTCGCACGGAGGAGGAGAGAAGGAGTGAGAGGAGGATGTGAAAGCAGAGGGAGGAGGGAGGAAGGAGGAGAGGAGAACACGAGGAGGTGAAAAAGCCTTAAGAGATGTCTCCATTGTCTTCTCTGACAAGTTAATATAGCTCCCCACCTGGCAACACACAGACACACACACACACACACACACAGTGACTAAATCATTTCATTCTACATTTAAGGCTGAAATGGAAAATGTCTTTTGGGAATACTGTGTGATTCTAATGTCATCATTATCACAAGACATTTCCAACAGTTAGCTTAATGAACACATTATACACAAATGCATTTATAAACACACAGTCATATTCCTGAGAATGTCACACATAAATTACACACACACACAGATATGAGAAGTTCAGGAGGAACTAAAGACTGTGGACTGTGGACACTGTGCAGTTACTGCATGGTCTTGAATGTGCACTGAAAGATTACACATCTCTGCTCTCCTCCATTTTCTTGCACCCTGAACCTGATGTGCCATTTTAACAGAGGATAGGTGTCCTGCAGGACATCCTTAAAACCTTACATGATTTTTATGGAGTTCAAGCCTGACTTTGAAAGTGTTGGTGGTGGTCAAAGGTCAATCCAGAACTTTCTGGCCTGCAATAGATGACTGACTTAAAAGGTAAGGGTGTGTGCGCCAGCAACCTGTCAACACTGCTGTTCTAAATGGATTTTAAGAAACGCTAGGGTACATGAGAACAGAGTACCTACTTCTTTGGTACCAGCCAAAGTATGTCTGTGTTGAGTACAGAAAGGTGGCATCCAATGTCTGTTCAGACTCATTGTTTGGTCTACATCTTTCTTTATTTGTGATTTTAATCACAAACACGTAAAAATGTTGAGAAACAATGCAAATGCAAGCTAACTGTACATGCAGTTAACACTGTGGTGTTTTCATATTTAAGCTACTGTGGAACTTCTTGTCTCAAGCATATAGAATAACCACGCCTCTTTAGATGATATAAAATCCTCAAATCAAGGTTCTGGGAACAATGCCAATAAGATCTCATGACTGCGATGTTCTCAAAAAACTAAATATACGCGGTTTGAACTTATCCATAAGGCCTACAAATCCAGGCTCCTGATGGGCTAAGTAGAACAGTCAAACCTATTGGAGTTTCTGGCTCAGTAACTTGAGGTGCGTCTTTTCAAAACTTACTCTGAACAGACAACTTTCTGAATTTAGGGGGTTAATATGTGGAATTCTTTACCCACAGAACTCCAAATGAATCATGATGATGATCTATACAAACTCAAACTGCCACAGTTTCAGTCATGGTCCAGAATGACTAGGTGCTTTTCATTGAGTTTCATTTAACTGTATTTTTATTGCATTGGTGTTTGCCCTCTGTGCCATTGTGTATGTGTTTTCCTGTTCAGTCATGTGTATTTGTATAAAGGTACATCTAGGTATGGGCACTCTATTTCTACATTTCTATTTGAGTTACTAAATTGTATTCCTGAACAAATCAATCTGCAGTCCTGTTTTCATCATTACCACAGTTACAACACATTCTTTTCTTAAATTTGCTCTGCTACAGGGAGTGAAAGTCCACTGCCACTGATTGATTTCAACATATTTACAAACTAATTAGGCCTAAAGCTTCCACTGGAGTCTGACCTATTCAAAGCTTGATTTGCCACAACATCCCACATCTCTATTACTACCTTGCACTCCTGTTCATTACTACCCAGAAAGGATCCCATGGGATCCCACGCTAATGAGAAAAAAGCTTTCCACTCCCCTCGCTCTCGCTCCATAGCTTCTTCTCCGCTGCTTTACCCCATTATACTCCTCCAGCCCCAACACCCCCAAACACACACCCTTTGTCTCTGGGGAGCAGTCAGCTTATATGATGTATAGGGTGACATCTTTATTTCACTAACCTAGGCTGGCAGGTCTATTAGCCAGCCCAGAGCTTCCCAAACCTTTCCCTGTCAACGAGCTTATTCTCAGCTGTCTACTTCAGTTCCCCCTCCCAGCCTGTCTCAATCTGTGATCAAAACAGTCATTATTATACATTCTCGCCTACTGCCAAAGTGAAATTACACAGTGCTATTCTTCATTTTACTGGGGACTTCTGAAAGCTCTGGGTGGACACCCAGAATGTCCTGAGAAGGTGCAGCAGCCCTTCAACGACTCCTGGGGGTTGGTGTGGAGCCCAGTTTGGCCCTGCAGTCTGTGATATGAGACTGGTCCAGAGATCTCAGTGATAACCAGTAATCACCCCCCCCCCCCCACACACACACACCCACACACACACACACACACACACACACACACAGACCATGTGAGTCCCAGAGGATCCATCACTTCCAATTTAGAAACCATCTCCTTTTACTTTATCAGAGACCCCTGATGGAACTAGACTGTGTCCATAATGATTTACTAAATTTCACTCCAGCCGCAGAAACGCTCCACTCCATCCACTTTTGTGAGCCACATGACACTACAGGGTCTCATTTTTAAAATTACGATATCGCTTTTTTTTTCTTTCTTTTTTAATGTTTTTGCAAAACCTTCTAAAGTCAACTCATCCTAGGTTGTTCAACTTATGCCAAAGTGGTCTCCTGAGTGGTCCAATGAAAAAACAACAACAAATGACTCTTGATCATCAAACTTTGTCAGCAGTCAGAGAAGTTCTCTTTGCACCAACCTATTACAAATGAGGACATTTAGTTATATTCAAATTTAATTTATGTCCACAGACTTTAAACAATCTCTCCAACCTTACATATTTTCCTCATATATCAAATCTCAGCATGACGACCAAATTATCTGTGCAGTGCTTATGTTTTTGTCACTGGGCAAAATGGAGATGAATGACAAGACTCACTACATTAACATGCACAAAATATTCAGTTTTTTGCCCTTATTCTGAAAAAGACAATATTCCTACCAAAATGTTTACATGGTTGATGAAAATGAATATTCCACTAATATTCCAGTTTATTTGCAGCCGTGCATACTCTAATTAATGTGCCCTAACATGTTGTTTATCACTTCAGAATATGTAAAAGCTTTGACATTTTACTTCTGTGCATCAAAATAGGATTTTATCACAGTTTTCTACCAGTAGTGGACTAGTTGGACTGTGACAACAGAGCTTCCTTTTTTCATTCCTTTAAACCACCTTCTTGAAAAGGCCGATGCTGCCATATTTATCCAAAAACCTGCTGATATCTGAGTCATGCATTTTGTATAAAGGTAGGTGTATTTCTTCTTCTGATCAGAAATGTGGACGATTTTTTGGCATGTCTCTGAAAACCCCTGAAAACTGTTGGCTAGTTGGTTTGTGTATGACAGAGCCGACTGTGAACAGGCAAGAGACCGTGAGTTCCAAACAATTCCGGTAAAAACCCCAGTGGAGATGCATATTTCAAACTTGTTGTATGACTACATGTCCAAAGTATGCTATTAAAACCCGAATAATACCATCATTTTGGTCTCCATATGTCATGACTATATGTCACTGTTCAACGTCAAGATGATGTTGGCATGAGACATTTGGAAGATGTTTGATTTTGGATTCTTAACAACAAAACTGTGAACCAACAAAATATCAGCATCATCTGTCGCTAGTATTCTATGTTAATTCTCAGTTGGCATTAAACATTGTCCTGAATGTTAATCGCCCAACATCACAACCTATTTCCAACCAAATATCAACATTTGACTACGATTGTGGCCAGCTGCATGTCTGAGCATAATTCATGTTTATTCATCTTGGGAGGCAACAGTCCGACTTTCCCTCCAGTTTCTGATACCTCAACTCAAAATATTAGGCATAGAACTCACTGCACAAAACGAGGTTAATCGTTTATGTTGGATGTGGGCCCACATATTTGTGTTATGGCTATTATGGCTACAATACAGTACAACAAGCAACTAACTAAGAGTGTTGCACCATGTACATTTTGGTTTGCAGTATTAGGTACAGCCGGTCTGAGCTAGAATAGCTGTATCGGAAATGAGACCAGATTTTTTAAAGCTTATTTCTCCACCCTTGTCTTGAATTCTTAACTCAATTACCTTTTAAGTTTTATTCACCACATGCACTTCCCTTTATACTCCATTATGAAAGAATAACTGATTAACCAATTTTCTGAGGTGCAATAAACAGAACACCATGACTCCCTATGAACATAATGCATAATGAGGAGGAGCAGAGAAATAGTGGCAAAGAGATCAGGAGAAAAACATATTACTGTGTACAACTGAGAGAATGAGACACATTCAGACAATGAATGTACAAATGAAAAGGAGGGAGCGTTGGAGGAGAGAAATAGAGGGATAGTCTTTCTTTGTTTATCTCCAGTGAGAAACAGGCGGCCACATCCATTGTGCTGTGATAAGATGGGTTATCAGCAGTAAACAAGGCCTGGGCCTGTATGAATGGAGCCCGGAGTGACTGAATACACTCTTAAAAACAGATATGTTCAAATAAGTCTGCATGTCTTATCCTTTCCTAAACACAAGCCCATGTTTTCAGTTTGCAGCACTCAACGGATGCATATGGGATTCTCCTGCTCATAGCTCATACTGAAAACTCCCTTCAAACACATTGAGTCTTCCAAAAAGCTGAAAGCTGCCTGTATCCTGATACTGTGAAAAGTGTTTTTAAAGAAACACTTTCCTTGAGATACAAAATTGTTTAAGTAAACAAAGGTCTCAGTATGCTTCAAACTGAGACCATGTCTGAAGGCACAAGTATCTATGGCTGGCAGTGCAAAAAGCCTGTCATCAAAGAGAGGGACAAGATGTGATGAATCAAACAGATGGGAATAACAGACACACTTTCAGACAGCCTCTCCTCAAAGACATTAATGGCACTGCACTGTGTTGTCCACAGAATATGTGGAAGTTATTGTGTAAAGAATGAAAACTAGAATTGAATGAATTCCTACGTTACGGTGAAAAACATGTTTTGTGAGGACACAGTAATCTTGACCTTTGACCTATGACCACTAAATTCTAAACAGTGCGTCCTTGAGTCCAAATGGATGTTTGTGCCAAATTTGAAGGAGTTCCCTCAAGGCTTTCTTGAGATATCACGTTTCTGGCAATGAGACAGAACAGATCACAGTGACCTTGACTGTTGACCTATTACCAACAAAAGGTAATCACTTCATCCTAAATTCCAAGTGGTTGTTTGTGCCAAATTTGAAGTAATTCCCTCACCACATTATTCAGATATCACGTTCACGAGAATGGGACAGACAACCTGAGAACATAATGCTTCTACCCACACAGCTATTGCTGGTGGAAGGCATAAAAAAAAGGCTTGAGACCTTGACGAAAGGGTACAAATGGCCTTGGCCCAAGGCCCAGTGGGGGGCCATGCAAAGATCTACAGTTGACCCTTAAATTAGAGTACTACAAGTGCAACACTTCACTTACTGACATATATCACTAACAATACATTTATATGTATTTGCATGATAAATACATTAGCTGTTATCATTAAAACACATTTCAACTTGTCATCTGATACCCCACCGCGCATGATTATTGTGAGTATTTTCACATTTTCACAGTGGGGATCAGATATGCAGAACATACATGTTCTTTTCAGGCTAAGATGCAAAGCGAACTGCAGCCTGACCAAATGACAACATCTAAAAAATGATTTTGACGTTATAATGTTATCATCTAAGGGATTTGCTACTTCAGGGACTACAGGTCCTTTGCGGCTCAACCCTTTTTCACCAGTGGCTACACAATCTAACATTGTTTGGATAAAGTTTTGGATCATTTTTGTTAAACCACAAACAGCCCCGAAATCGCCATCACCAAAACCCAACAGACTCAATAAACAGTAATTTAAGTGTGTATAGAGCCAGCATATTTTCACATCTAAATAGGTGAATATTAGGGACTTTTTATAACCAAACCAGAGCTGATGATTGTTAAAACAGCAGAAAAATTAACCAAGCTGTATTCTGTGAGATTTGTTTTGTTCCTGTCAACTTTGAATGAAGTGTGTTTTACAATGATAGAATACTTTTTATTTAAATGAAGTCTAGTGGCTTTAACCATGGTGATTTTGGGGCTGTTTCTGGTTAAATGAAGAGGATCTTACTTTTTAAGAAAAAGGTATGTCTCTGAATCCTTCAATAATCTTGTCAGACACTAATAATAACAATCTGAGCCTGTCAGTGGCAAAAACAAGCCCTTTGAGTGGAGGTACACTGATGGTGTGAATATGCCCTGAGTGTTCACACTGCAGCCTCGCCGCTACTCTCAACTTCTACCAGAACAATGCCAAAATTTTTGTTTCCATTGGTCACTTAGACACAAAGACATAGGAAATATGGCCCAGCTTGAATAATACCCCCTAAATCTGGATTTTTAAGTTTATTTGATGTGCAGACAGCTACACAGCAACTCTTCAGCGTGGTAGCAAATGCTTTATTTTCCACCTCAGCGTAAAAGTATGTGACGTTTTGCGGACATTCCCAAAAATACTGACTGTATCTACGGCAAGTGACCCAATACTCTAACCCAAACCAGACTCCAGAACATCAGGGGCTGGCTGATGTTGGCCAGCTGCCCTTTACACATACTGAGAGGCTAATGTTTGGTGTGGGGCAACCAGAATGATCATCTCATTTTGCAACATGCCAGAAGCAAAGGGTGTCACAGCAATCACCTGCAGTTATGGCTTAGATCAGCCACTAGATGGTGTCCTTTAAAGAAATCTCTCCTCATCCTTCCTTGGATGAAGGCAAATTAACAAAGAAAAAGTCTCAGTGTGAAGTAGCTTAACTATCTAGCCATTTTTACCAACTGCTACACTGGAGCTTGCTAAATTAGCATTAACATTAGACTGGAACAAAGACCATCAACAGCCATTCACATGTTATATGTTAGCTTTGGGAACCTTTGCTGACACCAAACAGTAAAATATTCAGAGCCCATGCACTGAACAGTCGGCCGCAACTAAATAAGAAACGTCTTCCAACTTCATGTAAATGCTTCTGCACTCAACCCTCCCTCTGTCTCATTCTCTCATTCAATAAACAAGCCCTCTCTATCTGCCTCCATAACACTCCTCTTCTCTCTCTCCGGCTCCCCCGTTATGGGAGACTATATTGAGAGGCCCGTTGAGAGAGAAACCAATCGTGTGGTGTGTCAGTGGCCCGATAGAGAAGGACCCAGTAATGGAAGGCCTTTTAAGGCTAAAAAGGAAAAGCTAATTATGATAAAGGGGCTGTAAGTTGTGTGGTTATCGCAGTGCTGGGCCTGCTGGTGCAGCAGACTGGTCCCTGACAGTGATAACCAGGCAGAGCGAGACGGCCGGCGCTCTGTCACTGTCACTCTGCCGCTCTGTTCAGCTAAAGATGGATTCACACACTACAACTTTTATGCCTTTTTTTTCTTCAAACGCATAAAGCGGTTTGCATTCACTGATCCTTTAAAACCTGAAACTGCAGGCTGCTGTCCATTTCTCTTGGATTTTCTTCGTCTCATCTTTTTTTCTATCTCTCAGCACTGCAAGTACCCCACCTCTTAAACACAGACATTTCAGCACCAATTAAAACCTCTCAAATAAGCAATTAGTTTGAGTAAAAAAGCTTTCCAAATGGCAAGCTCCATGACAACACTGCTCTGTATGTTTGTTCCTCCATTTTGGGCCAGCTCAAACTACAGCAGAATGGCGATGCTAAGCTAGATATAGAGGCAGCCAGATAGACATATCAGCTGTCAAGCCATGGGGCACATTAGTGGTAGTGAAGTGAATGAATGGGTACATCCTCCCCCTTGCTCCCCAATTTCTTCTCTCTGTCTCTGATGCATTATGCATTATGGCTGTGCCTTGCTATCTCACCTCTCCCAAATGTCTTTACTATTAATATTTCCATCCTCCCTCTCTCTGTCTCTATTATGATGCTTCCCTCTCGGGGCTCACAGAAATGCAGAAATGAACAGAGACATTTACAGAAGAAAACAGGAAGAGGACAGTTTTTAGAGCCACAAAAATTAATACAGAACAACAATAGGGAGGTGTTTAAATGAGACCGAAGTGTATAGCACATAATAATGAAGAGGGCCAAATGAACTTGCAATGAGATTTGGTAATATACCTTCCTAGCATGATGTTTTTCATCTATCTCTGGTAGAAAGCAAGCAAAGACAATTTAATCAATTTAAGCTTGAAAACTTGCTGAAAAAGGAATCAGGCTATATTTCACAGTGTGTCTTGTACCAGCTGAGTAAAAGTCTTAAGTGGACTTCATTATGAACTGGCTTCTCATCTTCCAGATTTCCAAACTTTAAAGACCAGCCAATCGGTTCCACTTGAGCAGCAAGCATCACTGCTGAGTGGTTACAAGCATCTGAAAAAGCAGTTCTTTCTATGGCCACTAGATGGTGCAAATGAAAACTAAAGCTCCACTGAGACAAACATTGAATCCTCAGTCAAATACCAGAGCACCAGCTATGAATTCTCTTTAGGTGAAACCAGCAGCTCTATAGCTCGCTCTGTCAGTCTGTTGGTTCACGAAAATTTCCCCACCCTGTGGAGACCACATCTCTTGCCCTAAGTGGCTGAAATTTGGCATTAGGCCAAATGTGTGTGTGTGCGTGTGTGTATCAACGGGAGAGGCCCATAACTTCAAAATAGATTTATTTACTTGTCCAAAATTTTGTGGAAAGATTGGTCATGAACCAAAGGATAGCTGATCAAAGAAGTATTTCACTGCTAGAAAGATGGTCTTTTCATTCAAAATTCTACTTGTGTAAGACTCCATTAAAAAAAATCGCTTTCCAAAATACAAAGCAAAAGTTTCAGCAGTAATTTAATTTATTTCAATATGTTTTGGTTCAAGAATCACTGTTTCACTATTGAGATATTACAGCTGTGGCCATAGAATATGGGAATTTAGAGGAGAATGAGAAGCCAGCTGATGTGGTACTTTGTGGTGGTGTTTTTGTGGAAGCTCAGACTTGATCTAGCCTGATGGACTCAGACAGAGAAGGATCCAGCTATCAATACATCACTCCTCTGCAGCTTTGTGTCTAACTAAATCATCTCATGTGAATGGGACATCTGAACTGTGTGTAGTGATGTTGTCATCCTATTTGATTTGTAGTAGGATGCTGCCATCTGCTGGCCATCCTCTATACTAGCAAAATATAAACATAAATACTGTATATACTATAGGTAAATATCAGGTGTGTTCTTGTCTTGTACAATGTAAACATGGGTAAAACTGAAGTGTGTCAGTGCTATAAAGTGTTTATTTTCCTTGACCATTAACTATAAGTGAGTTCCCTCGATGACTGCTGGGTGTGTCTGAGACATGACCTATGAGCTAACCATAGCTCTTTATTTGACATACAACTATTCACATATTTTTGACAGACTGCAGGGATACAAATTTTGCTTTATTAACTTGTTTCAAAGTAAATGTCGTGTGCACACATGTGGGAACTTGTTTCCTACTTGTCATGTGTTAGTGAGGTGACTGTCCAGGCAGATTACTTCAATCAGCTCAGCTACCAGTTAGAATGTATAATTGTATATCACTCACCACTTTGCGGTGCCTGGTCTTGTAATCAATGTGAAGCTCTTTGTGTTTCTGCAGGGCAGCTTCTAAAGATCTCTTCAGATCCAGCGCCCTCCTTAACAGCTGCTGCTCAGCACCTGACTTAGTGAAGACCTACACATACACAAACACATGCACATGCCCATACGAACAAAGGGAAGAAAGGTTAGACAGGCAAACCTGTTACTGAGACAGTTGGACAGATCTGAGGCTTTCCTCAACAACCAATGAGAAATAAGATAAAACAGAAACTAAAATTACCACCACAAGTTGCAGTTACAGTTTACAATTATGTCTACAAAAATATGGATGCTTCACCCACATCTTCCTCCCAAAGTCTCATCACTTTATCATTTTATCCTAATGGGCCTTTGTGTGAAACATTGTCATAATTAGCATATGAATTCTTACATTATTGCCAAAAACATGTTTTTTGAGGTCACAATGACCTTCACTCTTGACCTTCAACCACCAATTCTCACATTCACGAAAATGAGATTTAGCCCAAATGGACGTTTGTGCCAAATTTCAAGAAATTCCCTTAAGGCGTTCTTCTTCTTCTTCTTCAGAATGGGACGAACAGACAGACAACTTGAAATATAATGCCTCCAGCCAGAAATAAGGCTCTAGTCTAACAGCAGCAGTTGCACCATTATTATTAGTACTAGCAGTAGAAGACGGAGTGATATAATGGTAGCATTAGCATTAGTAACAAGTGGGTTGTCTTCTCATCTTGCACACTAATTTCTCTTCAAATACTTCAATGTAATAATTTATTACATGTCTACATATTTGAACTTGGTGCATTTGTACTAACCTGAACCCAGCCCTGCACAGCTGGTAGGTGTTTAGTTGTTATCAGTCTATGGAGGTCTATCACTGTGGAAACCACTGCCTCATTATCCTCTGTCTCCTTAACATGAAGACCTGTGAAAGAGACAAGGAAAGAAAGCAAAGAAAGAAACATTTCACTCACTGATACAGTCAGTTCAGAATGAAGTATTTCATTCCTAAGAAAAAATTCCAGAATATATATCACTCATACACTGATACCACTTAATTAGCCGCTTGCAAATTAACATGAGGGAAACTATTTGTTAACAATCACCTTGTGTTATAGTAGTCTTAATTGTCTGACACTGTTTGAATGCTTTGTTTGTTAAATTACAAACAGCAACACTATTACTGCACAAGCAGGTGTTCCTAACAAACTGGTCCAGGAGTGTGTTCATAGGACTGGTTCATATCTGAATTCTTTCAAAGCTGGTGCCAATAACACAACTCAGTTTCCATACCAATACCAAAAGAACACTTTTTCAATATCTTAAATAGAGAATATAAATGTGTATTTTTACAAAAACGAGTTCAGTCTTACACTCCTCAGCCACTAGCACGCTACTCAAATGTTAAATGTTTTCTGAACATAAGCAGGCAATGCCTAAAAAGGATTCAGCCTAAATAAAACTGTCAGTGGTTCACAGACTTTTTTCATTGAAAAAATATTTGAAATATTTGAAATTCAACCAAGTACCTCCTGACCAGTGCAGAGCATTTTTGATAGAAACACACCATGGACAAAACGGGATTGGCCTTAGTGTGGCAGTTGACAGTTTACAGCATTTAATGATTGTATTAAAAATAGAAATACCGAATGTAAAATGGGGTTATCAAACACCAAATTCTAATTGTGTCATTCTTACGTCCAAGTGGATGTTGGTGCCAAATCTGAAGAAATTCCCTCAAGATGTTTTTGAGATATCATGTTCACAAGAATGAGACAAATGCAAGATCACAGTAACCTTGACTTTTGACCACCAAAGTCTAACCAGTTCATTGTTTGGTCCAAGGTAATATTGTGCCAAATCTTAAAAAGTTCCCTTAGGGTGTTCTTGAGATATCACATTCCCAAGAATGTGACGGATGCAAGGTCACAGTGACCTTTGACCATCAACTTCTGATCAGTTAATTCTTGAGTCCAAGTGGATGCCTGCGCCAAATTTAATGAAATTCCCTGAAGGCGTTCTTGAGATATCAAGTTCACGAGAATGGGACGGACAACACAAAAACATTATGCCTCGGACCATGGCTAACGT
This sequence comes from Epinephelus lanceolatus, assembly GCF_041903045.1. NCBI lineage: Eukaryota > Metazoa > Chordata > Actinopteri > Perciformes > Serranidae > Epinephelus > Epinephelus lanceolatus. The sequence continues at coordinate 8,525,295 of NC_135740.1, forward strand.
CAGTTACTTGGACAATTTTTGACAATTTTGCTACATTTAAGTGGGAATCAGGTAGGTATTGAGGTTTGATTCCCAGCCGTGAGAGGGGTTAAGTATATTGTGTATATTCATACACACTGAGTTTCCGGTTTATTAGGTACACCTAGCTAAATGTATTAGATCAAATTAAATGAATAATAACGCAAACATATATTAGATTTGTAATGTTAAATTATGAGACTGTTGCAGACAGCTGTCAGGGACATAGCTTGTCATTTAAGACACTGTTAGCATCATAGTTTTAATAGTAATGTATTACAGCATGACTGGAGTTGATATAAGCTGTGTACCCACCAGGACTGAGCTTCAGCTGCAGACTGTAGGAGTGAGAGACGAGCCCAGAGTTACGAATAAACAAGTCTTCGTCATGAGAATCCTCCTCCTCTTCTTCACTACTTCCCTCCTCCTCTTCTTCACTGTCTTCCTCTTCTTCTTCCGCCCTCTGTGCTGTCTCCATCTCTCTCTTCTCCTCCTCCTGCTCGTTCCCGTCCATCCTCTCTGTAATCTCCTCCTCCTCGTCTTCAGAACTCTCCTTCTTTTCCTTTTTTTTCCTCTCCTCCCTGTTGTTCCTCTTCTCCTCTGTCATACCTTTATCTTCTTTTTCTGTAGTTTTCTCCTGACTGCTTCTGTTATCTTCCCTGTTCTCCTCCTTCTCTTGTACCATTCCTTCTCTCCAGTCATCCTTCAGGTCTTTGCTGCAGCAGGGCTGTTCATCAACTGATGGACATTCACTGGCTGGTTGGGAGCTGGGAGGGCTGCTATTGGCTGTCTGGATGTCTGTAAAGTCTAACTCGGGGAAAAGCAGGTTCATACAGGATTCCAGCTCTGTCAGCGTTGCCTCGATTTCCTGATACGACTCTGACAAGGAAACGATAGGGAGATATCCCATTAAAGCTTTGCTCCAGCTAGGAAACTGCTACAAAAACATACTAGAGCTTCATGGACGACATGGGATTTTAGGGGGTTTGTTACTATTACTAGCGGTAGTATTTTTGAATGATGTGGTATTTACCCAACATTTCTTTGGAGGCTGCCTCCACTCTCTCCTTATAGATCCTTTCCATTTTCCTCTGTCTCTCCTCCTCCCTCCTCCTCTCTGCTACCGTCCTGGCCTCAGCATCCTGGAAGTCCACCTGACAACACAGACGCATCACATCACTCACAACATGGGAAACAGTCCAAGTGATCAGCAACAGTAGCAGGAAAAACACAGAGTTAACATAGCATGTTGATGTCATCTAGTACCATCATTAGATCAGCGTTTAATTTGTCCATACCTTGGTTTATGATAGAGAGGGCCAAAATATACTAAAGCTCGAAAGCTTTTTTTCACTCCTGGGAAGTGTACTGTCTCAATACAGTGTGTCAATGCTCATGCTAAATTAAGAAGACCACTTGACTTATGACGTCTGCCTCACAGAGCTGCTAGCATTACATTATGGTGGCTCTCAATCTTGTAATTCATCAACAAAATGTCCAACAGGACCTGTTTAGATATTTACCCTCAGCTAACATGGAGCTATTGGACAGTTTGCCTGGTAGCAACAAAAGAAAGAGTATCCTACCTTCTTAATCTGTTTGAGAAAGTGGTAACCCAGTGCTAACTTCTTATATGCTGTCCCATAAGAGTCCTGCCATGATTGGACAGTCCGTATGGCCAGTGACCTCAGTTTCCTGGCTACCTCTTTAGGGGGAGGGAGAGGCTGTTCCGAGTCTGTCTCTACTGTCAACTCCAAGAAATCCTATGAGAGATGGACGATTCGACAGAGACAAGGAGAGGAGGAAAGGAAGAGAAAAATAAGAGAATAAAAACATGATTAATTTGCAAGAGCTGACCTACAATCCCAATAACATATGTTGACATTTTTAACTATCCAGGTACAAAGAGACATTTATTTCCATGAAAGACTTGGTAAAAAAAAAAGACTTGCACCAGAGTATGATAAGCTGACAGGTTACATTGGTGTGGAAACAAAATGATGACTATGCTCTGCTCTCTCTCTCTAACCAAATCAGGTTAACCAGTACACTGAGGCACTGTGGTGTTTGAGCTATTGGTCTACATGATGTCAGTACCTGGAAGTTGTCCACCAACAGCGTTCTGAAATGGTGTGATCTGGTGAAGAGCTCACTGGCTATCTGGAAGGCCGACAATCTGATCTCTGCATGTTCTTCGTTGAGCTGAGACATCACTGAATGGTACACGTGGTCTATGCAGTCATTAGACACTCTGTGATGAATGACAGACACAAAGTGAACACTATTAATGATTTGTCATTAAATTCTACATTGCCTGTATGAAAATATTGCAATAGTCATGTTATCCATATTCTTATAATTCTGCAAATTCTAATGTTACCATGATCGTCTCAGATGATTTTCCTCCCAAAAATCCTGGAGAAGGAGTGTTTAATACTGCTTCTATTCAAATGATATTTTTCTATGTTTTGGCTTCTTTCAGAAGTCAGTGTAAACCTGCTCACTCCAAGACCTCCATGGTGCACAGTTACTCATGCCTGAAATATCCCTGTGTGTAGTTATAGACATACTTGCAGATCTTCTTGATTTCCTTCATCTTGTTCTCGTTGAGCTGTGGCTGTCCTGACGTGGTCAGCTCCTCCACCAGCACTGACAGCCTGTCCCTCTGAGACAACTCCATCATGAGTCATTAACACACCTGTGAACAGGGACACACTGCTGCTGACTTAACAGAGTTTATCCAGAGTAAAAGTTCTCCAGCTAACCATTTCAACAAGACATAGGGCAAGAATATCTAAATATCCACAAAACTGAAAAAGTGAGATGTGAATCCTGTTGAAAACTATGACAGCTACATAAGTGATGAGGAGATGTAGACAGAAAGAAAGACTTAATGATGATGAGGAACTGTTGCTATCTCTGAGGAATGCTGGATCAAACGGTGAAACTATATAATGTACCAAGATCATCTGATGCTTGTTGAAGGCTGCCATGTAAAATTAGTACAAATACTTAAAGGCTGGCTCTGAAGAGAGCAAAATAACTACCCCATACAACCCCACTTCAAAAAATCTGAACTATCCCTTATTATTAAGGTGTAATAGACGGTGTAATTTTCCTGCTTAAAAAACAACTATACTACACTAGGCTATAATACATTTGGTGCATTACGAAGTCTATCATCCTCTGTGTGTACTCTGCTATGTTCTAGTTTTATAGAAATGCTTTGATGGCATGACATCTCACGATACTTACTACATTCACTGCACTAGGCTGTTATGATAATGCACGCGAGGTATAGGGGCAACACGCCATTACATGTATTTTATTTCCGAACCAGTTAGCCAGCTTCAGCTAACGCTACATTGCAGTGTACGTTAACTAATGTTAATAACGCTAACGTTAATTTAAGTGATTTACTATTTACATTTTACACACTTATATATTTTTATGAAATTTAAAAGAATAACACAAAGAAGGGAATGCCTAAAGATCCTATACACACGGTATCATTTCTAGATAGTCTATTGAAGTTCAGACTGAGCTAGAAAAGGATTTATGGGCTAGCACCTTGTTAGCTCCTACAGTGCTAACAAATATAAACACAGCCTGTCTCTTTTATCGGCAGGTAACTTTAGCTTGCCTTATAAAATACTCAAACTCAGTCAGTTACCTGGCTGTTAGCTCCGAGTGACCAAAGAAATACGTAGTCCATTCATGACAAAAGATATGAAATTATCGGCCGCTGTTTAGTACCATTTACAAACAACCTTTGATAACGCTGGTTATGTGAATTCCAATCTAATAACATCCCTATTTCCGTTACCGGCTTGTACTTCCGGCTATAATTTTCATAATAAAAGTATCAATAAGGATACGGACATTTATGGGCAATCTATGGGACACACCGACACCCGAGGCGAATAGAATAAAATTAACTAACAATAGATATCATATTGTAATAGATATCACCATGAAACTTTACAAGTTGATTACTTACAGTTAAACAATTATTTTTTTGTATCACAAGTTTTCTGAAATTTTATGTTTGAATATGCAAATAAGACATTATCTGATTAAATTTGCATTGATTTACATACATTTCCAGAAGAAAAATCTGAACATCTGGCCCCATTTTTTAGACATATTAGAGTCAAAGGTTTTTACAAAGGGCATATTGGATATCTCCTTTTATCCCTCCATAAATCAGAAAATACTGTCAACAGCCATAACAAAAAAATAAAATACAAAAAAAGTTCTATAAAGCAGGCTATGAATGATAAGTGAAGTGAAGTTTGGCGTATGTATGTCATAATGCACAGGAGAATTTTTGAGTGCGATAAAAACTCACTTTTAAAAAAGGGCCTTCAAAGATACATATTGTAAAATCCCATACATAAAAAAAAGCCACTAGGGTTTTTTGCTTTGTTTTGTTTTTTTGGTTTTTTTTTTTGTATAACAAGTTTTCTGATATTTTATGTTTATGGCATTATTTGAGTGAATATCAGAATCAGAGTCAAATGTGCATTTTTTTGTTTAAATTCCCAGTTAAGAAATCTTAACTACAATAAACACCTAAATATGCATTTGGAAGTTTTATTTCCACTCGTCTGAAAGAGAACATGTTATGGAGGCAAAATAGCCCAAAATTTCAAAATTGACCAGTGCATGAAAATACTATGTTTCACTTGTGGATAGATACAGTTGAGCATAATTAACAAGACTGAGACAATTCTAGTTTCAACTGGGATTCCACTTTTGTAAGTTGTTATAAGTTGTAGTTTATGGTGGTGGTGATGGTGAATGGCCACAGCTGTGTTCACTGAGAGGTGCATGTAAAATGTTGTTCCTTTGAAACATTAATCAGTTATGTGTCCGAGGATAATTCAAGGGTCATAGATATGCATAGCTGCAGCATTAACAAGTCGGAAATTAATACAGAAGCTAGAAAAAATACTGTATCTTAAAATGCAGTCATATTTCCGTAAAACATGAATAAGATCGAGGTGCAGTCGATATATTATTAAGTGAATTTCTGGCTACTGACTTATTATAGCAACAGATGAACATCTGAGAGGAAGTAAACAAAACACAATCCAAAAGCAAATCCTACTGTTTACACAGCACATATACAGTACATTTATCAGATGGACCTTCAACATTTCACGCTACAGTTTCTAGTTGAACTTGGAGGTAACCCTACAGGAGATACAGACACACGACACCATCATATAAATAAATATTTATTCTTAAAATATGAACACAAAGTAAACCCCATCCTCATCCAAAAACAATCCAAGGCCACTGACAAAATCTTAATTTTCTTATGTTCGTACTGACAAACCAAAGAGGGTCAGCCCAACATTTGTGTCCTCAAAGGCACGTCCCCAATCTTTGAGCTGCATACAACAAAAAGTCTGTCAAGGATTTTGCCAGCTTTTTTTTGGGATTGTTGTGGACTTAAATTCCTTGTATCACAGCAGCCTTTCTAAAAATTGGCAACACATGGTGAGATTTTTATAGGCGTTTGTTTGCAATACAATTGCCAGTGCAAGTGAAAACTGCAAAACAGTTGTGATGCTGTCACAGATTTGGAGCTTATTATCATGAGCATTCGGGGGGGGGGGGCGTTATCTCACACCTGTTAATGACCGTTAGGTAACATTAGTGGTGTGATGCTAACAGCTAGCCGTGTGATGCTAACAGTTAGCCCTGTCACTGTGTGTGTGACTCTATCTCAGGCACAGAGCTCTGGTCCTACAGCAGCAGTGTCATGATACACACAAAGACAGAGAGAGGGGCTGAGCAAATCATTACATTGCTTGCAGCTCTACAATGACATTAGATTTTCTGTGCTTTAAATATTCAACTTTGCAGTAAAGTTGCGGTGACTGGACAAAACTGCAATGTCGTGCAGAATTCAAGGGAATTGGCTGAATTTGCATTAGACGTAACAATATCGTCACATTCTGCAAAGACTGAGTGGACTCTTGTCTTGAGGAGTTTGTCCCTCTGTGGTTGGTTATGTGCTTGAAGAGTGGTTGTTTCATCCCAGCAGTCTATAAGTCTGTGCACTCATCTCTGCATAGTACAGCCATGCCAAATGCCACTGTGCACTTATCATCATTTCATCTTGACTTGTAGAGCATCTATTAGATCTACAATCTCTACAAAGTAGCCACTCTCCTCTCCTAGAATCATTTCTGACTGGATCATTTCCTGGTACTGGTGTTTGAGAGAGTGCAGAGAGCCCAGCAGAGAGCTGTCTGAGCGGTACTGATCCGAACACACAGGAGCCATCGCCAACAAAGCCCGCAGAGCCTGAAAGACAAATGACACAAACACTTACAACAAGATCATTTAATACACTATGTTAAATTTGTTCAGGCAGTTTGGGTTTCCAAAAGGGTAACTCTTATTTCAACCTGAACCTATTTTCCCATGTTTTTGTGTCTGCAGCCCCATTTACACTGCCTGTTGAGGGCAGGACTGTTGCACTGTTATGCCACCTCACCGGTCTTTAAAAAGAGGTACAATCGTGGTATGGGGGGGACAGAGTTGTCTTGCCTTTGAGCCAGTAGCGGAGGTAGTAACAGTTCTGAAACTTTGTCTGAGTAAAAGGAATACCCGGCAGGACAGGACCATCAAAGGGACAGGTGTGACATTTTGACAACATATTATGTGTTTAACCCTCAGCTGGGAGATTTAAAAGCACCGGATAGCAGTTAGCAGCTAACACAAAGTAGAACAGAAGTTAAAAATGTCTTCAAATTGGGAAAACAATGAGGTCCAGGAGCTCGTTTGCCTCCAAGCAGAGGACGAGATCAGCCACCATATAACAGGGAAGGTAAATGATCCTTATTGCCATGTTAATGCTATTGTTTATAATCCACTGCTGACACATATGTTAAATGTCACCCTCAAGGCAAATGCTGTGGGTTAAGTGACAAATGAGAAAAACACTTTTTATATGGTTTCTAGTATCGAGAGAGAGAGAGAGAGAGAGAGAGAGAGAGAGAGAGAGAGAGAGAGAGAGAGAGAGAGAGAGAGAGAGCGCGCTGCAGTGTAACCAATCGGGAGCATGTTTGCATGGTGCATATAGTAGAAATTTTCCTCATAGGCTTTCTCTCAGAGAACCCTTTCTGACAGAAATCAATTCATTTTAACTAAAACCACAACTTTTTTCCCAAAGCCCTCCTAAAAATCTTCTCCCAACTGTGTGCACTGTCAATTAATGTCCACTAAAAGTGCTTGTTTTTGCCATTGACAGGCTCAGATTATAAATCTTAGTGTCTGACAACATTACGGAAAGATCCCTACAGAGATAGATCTGTTTGTTAAAGAGTAAGATCCTTTCTGTTTAACCAGATACAGCCCCAAAATCGCTATCTTTAAACCCACCAGACTCCCATTAAAAAAAAACAATAGTTTTATCATTGTAAAACACACTTCATTCGAAGTTGACAAAAACAAAACAAAAAACTTACAAAAGTCGTCTTGGTTCATCTTTCCACTGATCCAACATGCACCAACTCTAATTTAATTGAAATAAACTCTTAGTTCACCCAGTTGAATGTGAAAATATGCTGGCTCTATGCACACTAAAATAACTGTTATTCAAATCTGGTGGATTTGCTGATAGTGGTTTCGGGTTGTTTCTGGTTAAACAAAAAGGATCTTACTCTTTAACAAAAAGGTGCATGGATCCTTCAAATACATTGTCAGACACTTAGAACAACAATCTGAACCTGTCAGTGGCAAAAACAAGCACTTTTAATGGACATACACTTACTGTGCGAACATGCCTCAAGTGGTTACACTGCAGCCTGTATTGCGGTCCTTGTCTACTCGTCACTTAGACACCAAAACATGGGAAAATAGGGTCCAGGATGGAAAATACCAAAGTTTCCCTTTAAAGGCAAATACTGGTTATTTACCATTTTAAGCTGATTATCATTTGTGTTAATCATCAGTTATTCACCTCCACTATCTCAAAGTAAGTCTACCTTCTCTCTGTAGTCATGCTCAGTGGACTCCAGCAGCTGTGGGACCAGACTGCACCAGCCCTTCTCCAGCAGCTCCCCCTGCAGAGACACCCTGGCATACTGACGCACCCGCTCCTCATGGGAGGCATCCAGCATCGGGTCCAGACCTGCCTGTGAGATCAGCTCCTGGTGGAGCAAGAGGGACAAGTATCACCTAGGAAGTCTTATTCTGTATCCTCTTCAAGGGCCAGTGGAACCCATTCAGTCTGAACCATTAAACAAAAATCATTCTAGTACATCTCTAAAAATAAACCTTAGACTAACGGTTTGTTTGTCATACCTTCTCACTGATCATATCATATAACATGGTGACAATGCGTGTTCGCAGAACTCCACCACCATCTGCCCTGAACAGCTCTGAAAGGACCTGCAGCCCTCCATGTGACAGGAAGTGGCGCTGGGCGTAAGGGAAGTTACGTAAGAGGGAGGCCACTGCAAACAGAACCTGACAGGAGGACGGTCACACACACAGAAAACATGACAGCTGAATTTAATGTGTTCGTACACACCTCCTTGTCAATAAATTGTAATGTGAGCTTGTGTTTGTACCTTTTTTTTGACTCTGAGTGGCTGTGTAGTGGCCAGTATGGTTAGGAGTGTCTGAAGAGCCCCGCTCTCCACAACCTTCACCTGGACCGCCGGGTTACTGCAGGACAGTGAGAAGCACTGTTAGCAACTGTTCGAAACCTCACAGTGATATTGATGCAGATGCAGAAGACACAAGTCATACTATACAGCCACATGTGTTTTGATAATAAACACAGAGGAGATATTGTACAGCTGCTTCATTGGTGAGATGTTAAGTGCATCAGTCAGATCTAACTTTAATACAACAAACATGCAGCAGTTTGTACCTGGACACAGCAGATCCCAAGACAAAGGCAGAGTTTTCCTGTAACCTGAAGTCTGAGCTGTTCAGACCATCTAGAACGAGCTGGAGACCCCCCATCGAACAAAGGGTCTGAGCATTATCCACCTAACACATACACACACACACACGGACACAAACACACTTAAACCTCAGAACACATCTGTAAGCTAATATCCTCAGAGTAGGTTTCAGTGTGTGTTCTGTCACCTGATGCACCAGATACTCCAGCTCCTGCAGGATGCTCAGCTTCTGCTCTGTGGTCGAGTTGCTGCTGTTAAACTGGTCCAGCAGCCGCCTCATTATCTACACACACAAAAACACACTTCATTCAGCTTAACAACTACAATATAGTCACAAGTTGATAAAAACAACATGTCGTGCAGCAGCTTAACAGTAAGCTGACTACATTGTAAGTTCTGAAACTATGTATTTCTGACTTGTGTATACTTTTTTGTTAAGTTCTTCTTTTATTGTGAAAAGTAAACAACGGAAGGTTCCTGATGATTCAGAGCAAGGAGCCTCCATGTTTACCATGATCACATCACTTTATTTCAGCTATCGGCTGTACATTACTGCAAACTATCTTATCTGTTAGCTGCCTTCCCCAGATAGTTAGCACAACTGCTGTCAAGGGCAAGTATTCGCCAGTTGCAAAATACTCCAAAGACCACTCCAGCAGCCATATATGTGTGAGTAATGTGATGTCAAATTTCACACCATGTTCGGTGTAAACACATGATTAGACTAGTATAATGTACCTGAACATCCGTCTCCACCTGCAGGTCCAGCTGAGCCAAGTCTCTCTTTAACTCCTCTATGGGACGAAACCTGGATGCCACAGAGTCCTACAAACACATGGCGAGGAGAGAACACAGTCAGCATAGTCTGAGTGTGATATCTTGGTTAGTTATGAATAAAAGGTGCACACTTTTTTAGAATATTACTAAAATTATATTTTTTAATGGTAAAAAAAAACCAAATTGTTAACATATTGTTAGTTTTAAAGGCACTTTTTTTCATTATGTCAGAAAGTACAGATGAGGCAAATAGCAATGATCATCTCGTTACAATGCAATGTTCTACTGGGAAACCTTTGGCCCTGGCATTCATGTGGGTGCCACTTGATGTGCTCCACCCACAACGCACCATGTGGAGGCCAGGTCGACACCTTAAGTTCTTTGTCACATTCCTCAAGCCATTCCTGAGCAGTTTCTGCAGTGTAGCATGGTGCATTGTCCTCCGTCCTCCTTCAGGGTGTACTTGGTCTGCAATGGTGTTTGGGTGGGTGGAGGTTGTGAAGTGGCATCCACATGAATGCCCGGATGAAAGGTTTCCAAGCAGAACATTGCATTGTGTCGAAATTATCAGTGTTATTTGCTTCGCCTGTCAGTGGTTTTGATGTTTTGGCTCATTGGTGTATATGTGTATGTATGCCGTAATCAACAGTCTTGTCACCTGTTGGTCTGTGTCTTTGGTCACTGGATTCAGGTCCTCCTTCATCTTCTTCAAGGCCTGTTTCAGTTCATCAGGATTGAAAAGGGACTGGATCTCTTCTTTCTCCCTGCAGAGACAGACTTTTACTGCTGTACACTGCTGCTTAAACAAAGTGTTCAATAGGTGAAATAAATGACTTCTTGAAGTCTCAGGTGTTTCTTTGGACCCATACCTGTGTTCCTGGGTCCAGTATTTGAGCTTCTCTTCACCCAGCCTGACCTCCCTCTGACCTGTCTGCAGATTCAGCCTCACATGGGAACCTGCTGGCACTGCCTGGCCTACACACAGTCACACAGACACACACAGACACACACAGACACAGACACACACACAGTAAGTCACGATATCTCAAACATCCACTTGGACTCAACAACGAACTGATTTAAGTTTTGGGGTCAAAAGTCAAGGGTCAAGGGACTATGACATAGTATCAGTACAGCTTTCAGTACCTTACCTGGTTTGAGTGTTTGCCATTCTTCAGTAGGCTGGACCACCTCTAAATCTCCACCATCTTCATCAACTGCCACCTCCTCTTCTTCATCACCAACAACTCCATCATCTTCTTCTGTATTCTCCACCACAGTTAAGGCAGACTCAGACTGCACACACACACAGGAAACAGCATCATTGCATCTCTGGTGCACTGACCATCAGCATTCTAGAAGTTTGGATGCTACCATAAAAAAAAAAAAATAGTAATTTTGATAAGGGTATATTCATAACGCATGTTTACATATCAGATGTGTATTAGTTTTTTTTGTGACTGGGTCTGTCTTATTTTTCCTGAAATGGTCTTGGATCAGTATATAAGACCTAATTTCCTTCTCAAAGTTTTAAATCATACCGGTATTTTTTGAAACTTCAGTATTGAGTCAATGCACCTCAAATAACATGACAATTGGCCACTTTGTTAGCATGCAGGCTGCTAACAAAGCTAGGAAAAAAAGAATACTTTACAGGACAGCTGAGCTCCAACTTACAGGTTTTAGGTGAATTTCCAAGCTTGTTGTAGATTTGTCATATATACAGTAACAGTTTCCTTTAGCACTCGACTTTTTGGGAGTCATATTCCCAAACTTTGAAACTACTCCAGGGGCTTGTCTTTTCTGACATCTTGCTAGCGAATCAGATGCAGTCAAACTCTCCCAGTTTCTTTTTTTTTCTCTTTTTCTTTTTTTTTTTTTTACATTTTATTGATAAACAACATAAACTCTGCCAGTTTTAGTTCTGTTGGATTGCTGTGACTGACATTAGACGAGCAAGTCGCAGTACCAAAAATTTCACCAGAAACCATTTAAACACTGACTTGGATGTTGATTACCATGGCAATGATCAAAGCATCATAGCATTCTGATCAGCCCTTGTGATCTTCAAAAATCAAAACTTTCCTAATGTCTCCTTCATGACTGACACTATCAGTCTTCTCAATTAGTCAAAGCTTTAATTTTACTTGAACACTTTAAATTGTCAGGTCTTTTCCTACTTATGTTCCAGACCTCATGATAATTATGGGGAACAGCATCTATTTTCAATATTCATATGTTATTCCTATGGTCTAAGACAGTCCCAAAAAACATTAGTAAACATGGACAAATTTCTCATAAATCCAAAAACTTGAGTGCTTAGAGCTCAAATTTGTGATGTCATAGGGTATAAAGTCTGAAGCTGCTCCATAGACAATGAATTGGGAAAGATGTTATAATGGACACCTGGGGAAATGTTCTCAGTATATGGGTACATTTTCTGTTTCAGAACTGAGAACATTACAATAGGATAAAGCTCATTTGGGTATAAACAAAACAACCAGTGCGTGGATCCACAAAATCAGGCTCCCAGTCATTGTCTATAGAGCAGCTCCAGACTTTATACCCTATGACATCACAAGTTTGAGACTTAGCTCTCTGGTTTCTGGCCTTGAGAGAAAGTAGCTCATGTTCCCAAATATTAATTGAACTTTCCTTGGTCATGATAATAACAAATTGGAATTCTTAATTTAGGTGGTGTTTCCCTGTAAGTTCAAGTTGCTGTTCCAACTCCTGGCTGTTTCTAAATATAGAAGTTTTACTTAACACACCTAGCTGCATGCTCCATCTGTCCCCACCCCAAAAAATGATGCAACATGGTGTAAAACATGGGAAAAAAGATGCATCATCCATAACAGCTCACCTTTTGGCCAAGAATGCTGACTATGTGACAGCAACACAGCACCAAGAGAAAAGCCAGGGTTAAGCAGCTCCATGAAGCTCCTGTGGCTCTCCTTGGTATCAGTTTCATGGTGACTGAAACACAGCAAAGCACAGTGGTACATCACTGCTACTGTCTCACATCCTGAAGCCTGACTGACAAACTGAGATCTGTCTGCTGAGTGAGGAACATTAACTTAACATCTCTCCAGGCCAAACTCCATTTACAAATATGATGTTTTAATATCACCCTGCTCTTCAGGCACAAAGCTACATTAGAAGTAACGTTACAAAGACATTATCGGCTACTGTCTTTTTGCCATATCAGTTTTACTTAGTCTCTTAGCGTTAGCTCCTGATAATACACTACATGAGTATATGTAAGTAAATAGTTGTTATAATGGACTCATAAGAGTCCAGATTTTGAATGGAGTTTGGTGTGACACAGCCTACCTTTCCGTGAATGACAGCGACGACACAGTGAGTGGCTAACAGGCAAACGTTCACTGACTGTACATAACAGTAAGAGTCACAGTACACCTGACGAGTTATTTACCTACCGGAGTAGCAGGTTAGTAACAACTCACCTGTTTGAAACGTGTCTTGACTTGGTTTATTCCACGTAAACACACTGACAGTTCCCACATACATCTGCCGCACGCTCTGACGGCTTTTATTTTGTCACTCTCAGCTCTCATTGGCCCACGTAGGTCATCTTCTTCTTCTTTACAAAGCTCTTACAGGATAGACAGTGAGCATTAGTGCCACCAGCTGGTAAGGAGCGGTATTAGGGTAAAGTCAGAAACGCTTTCTCTTAAACATCTGTAAATAGTTCGTTAATCGTTTTTTCTCTCTATAGAGTCATAAATACCTGAAACAACACACCACTACACAGGGGCGGATTATGAGACAATGGGCCCCTGGGCACAGGCATGCAAAAGGCCCCACCACCTCTCAGAGTTTGTGCTGGCTTTGCCTCTTTGTATTGTTGTTGTTTTGCAACTCTTTGTAGTTGTCAGAATTTTTGGACGTTTTATGTCTCTTTGTGGTGATGTTGTGTGCCCTTAAGGTTGTTTGTGTGTATTTGTAATTGTTTTGCATCTCTTAAAGCTCGTTTATACTCCCTTTAAGTACGAAAATAAGTACATCTGTTTGAAATCTTGTCATCTTCACTGCCCTCATACTTCCATGCGTCCTTTATGATGGCATAGATACAGCCAATAGATGACAAAAGAGGGCGGAGTCAAATGTTTCAGACAATAACAAACATGGTGATGGTGGAGGAGGTCATAATATTGTATCTAGTATTGGCAGCGGTGTAGATGGCGGTGGCCTGTTGGGTTACGAACATCCCAGCATGTGGACAGAGAATTCTTGTTTCAGTCCATCTGACAGTGGGGGTCAGGAAATCACAAGCACTGTTAATGTAAACATATGTGGTGATCTACAGCCTGATTACCAGTCAGAATGCCTCACCAAAAATCAGGGTCCAATAAATGAAAAGCCAGGGTACAAAGAGAACAAGACAATGAAAGCAAGAGGAGAAGCGATGGATAAATATCTGGCAAAAAAAAGTGAAAAAGCAGCACGTATGACAGACAGAGCTGATTATGAGAAGTGACGCAGACTAATATTATGCTGTATCGAATTCAGTTTTAAAGCTATCAGTTACAAGTGAAGCTCTTTGGCCTTATAGGATTGAGGGATGAAATGCATCTTTTCTGAAGTTTACAAGCAACCAAAACAGAGATACCATTAAAAACATAGTTTCTCCTGAAAGTGGATGGATAACACAACCAACAACACATCAAACATGAACAATAATCTGTTTGTGTATGCTTTATTAATGGTATGTTATCAGTTTTAAGGGGCAACATGGGATTAATGACAGAATAAATCATGAAGGCTGGAAGGAAATTACATGTACAACATTTTCATAAACTTTTGTTGAAGACTATATTTTAGAGACAATTTAGTGAAATGGATTCTAGCCTCTAAATAAAATAAACATGAACAAATATGAACAAATAAATAAAAAACGTCTTCCTTTCTCAATCACACGCACGTGCGTTCATCATCAGATTTCATGAAAACAGAATGATGACCTGGTTAAGGTCAGGTATATAAGAAGACGATGTCAAAGATGAAGAGGTTGAAGCGACCATGGTGATGATGGCATCAGACCTCGCTCCCCTCTCGTCCAGCGGCTCCCACCTCAAGGTTTTTTGCAGAGATGGTATCCTTTTGGTGTTCCTCCCCCAGAGCTTCCTGCGCAGCCAGTGGAACATCTTGAAGGTCTCCCCCCAGTCTCTCCTGGGTCTGAAGACTCTGCTCCCCCAGCCTCCAGCCTCAGCTCATCCACCAAAAGAAGCAGGGAAGAGAGCGACACACAGCAGGTAAGTGTGAAGAGGCAGAGGAAGACTTCTGAGGGCAGCGATGAAGACCCAAGACCCTCCACTTCAGGCCTCAGCTCCTCCGCAAAGAGAAGATATTGACCAAGTCCCTTTGAGTCCCGAGGTGGCCCAATGACAGCGACTGACTGATTGGGAAACCTTTGTGTCTGGCAGGACTGATGACGCCCCAGGCAGCCTTCCTGTCTGGCGATGGTAACACAGCCCTCTGTAGCATCTTGCACCTTTGAATAATAGTTGATGATGCTGGACCAATGTACCAGCAGTAAGGTAACAGATAATGCGTGCTATACTGTTATCTGTTTTTCTTTATAAAGTATAGGTGGCTGTACCGGACACAGGTAAGTCAGTACTTAATGACAACTTTAACACAAGTCTCCTACAAGTATTTATCTCACTGAGCAGTATAATAAAACCACATCGTCTCTTTGGCTCACTGTGTCGCTGTCATGTGTTTTCAGGTGTAGGTGTCAATAACAAAGAGAGGGAAAGTAATAATTGCTGACATAAAGAAAAGTCTCCAAGTCTCTTTTACTTAGTTATTGATAGGTGTAACAGACCCCCCACACACAAGTAGCCTCATCGTGGAAGACCAAGACAGGACCAGATGAGAAGGATGGATGAGAAGGATGGAGGACTACAGGACCAGATGAGAAGGATGGAGGACCACAGGACCAGATGAGAAGGATAGATGACTACAGGATCAGACGAGAAGGGTGGAGGACTACAGGACCAGATGAGAAGGATGGAGGACTACAGGGCCAGATGAGAAGGATGGAGGACTACAGGACCAGATGAGAGGGATGGAGGACTACAGGACCAAATGAGAAAGATGGAGGACTACAGGACCAGATGAGAGGGATGGAGGACTACAGGACCAAATGAGAAAGATGGAGGACTACAGGGCCAGATGAGAAGGGTGGAGGACTACAGGACCAGATGAGAAGGATAGATGACTTCAGGACCAGATGAGAAGGATAGAGGACTATAGGACCAGATGAGAAGGATGGAGGACTTCAGGACCAGATGAGAAAGGTGGAGGACTACAGGACCCTGAATTGTGGAGGACTACAGTACCAGATGAGAAGGGTGGAGGACTGTAGCACCAGATGAGAAGGATGGGGGACTACAGGACCAGATGAGAAGGATGGAGGACTTCAGGGCCAGATGAGAAGGATGGAGGACTTCAGGACCAGATGAGAAAGATGGAGGACTACAGGACCCTGAATTGTGGAGGACTACAGGACCAGATGAGAAGGGTGGAGGACTGTAGCACCAGATGAGAAGGATGGGGGACTACAGGACCAGATGAGAAGGGTGGGGGACTGTAGCACCAGATGAGAAGGATGGGGGACTACAGGACCAGATGAGAAGGGTGGAGGACTGTAGCACCAGATGAGAAGGATGGGGGACTACAGGACCAGATGAGAAGGGTGGAGGACTGTAGCACCAGATGAGAAGGATGGGGGACTACAGGACCAGATGAGAAGGGTGGAGGATTACAGGACCAGATGAGAAGGATGGAGGACTTCAGGACCAGATGAGAAGGATGGAGGACTTCAGGACCAGATGAGAAGGATGGAGGACTTCAGGGCCAGATGAGAAAGATGGAGGACTACAGGACCCTGAATTGTGGAGGACTACAGTACCAGATGAGAAGGGTGGAGGATTGTAGCACCAGATGAGAAGGGTGGAGGACTGTAGCACCAGATGAGAAGGATGGGGGACTACAGGACCAGATGAGAAGGATGGAGGACTATAGGACCAGATGAGAAGGATGGAGGACTTCAGGACCAGATGAGAAAGACGGAGGACTACAGGACCAGATGAGAAGGGTGGAGGACTGTAGCACCAGATGAGAAGGATGGGGGACTACAGGACCAGATGAGAAGGGTGGGGGACTACAGGACCAGATGAGAAGGATGGAGGACTTCAGGACCAGATGAGAAGGATGGGGGACTACAGGACCAGATGAGAAGGGTGGGGGACTACAGGACCAGATGAGAAGGGTGGAGGATTACAGGACCAGATGAGAAGGATGGAAGACTACAGGACCAGATGGAGAGTGATGGGTGCCTTTCATTCAGCGGGCTAAGTAAGTAATCCCCTCCTAATCCACACTCATCGCTCTGCAAAATTACTACACATACCACTATATACATTTTATACTTCTTGTGAATACTATATACCTATACCTATATTTTGAGAAACTGAACACAGCATACTGTATGTTGCTAAATGTTTTAATATATGATTAAAATGTACTGACAGTATAGAACAAATAGTGAGGTCAGCAGAAAACACTACAGGGAGTTGGTAAAAACAGAAATATGTGAATGACAGACATCATAGCAGCATACAGACATGTATTTTGTGTTCTCCCTCTTGTCCAACCCGTGAGCCAGTTCATGACAATATATGCATCTAAATGTTTGCCAGCACACATTGAGGTGAGTGCTACTGCTGAGCACATTCGTTCTCCATGCTACTGTGAGAGCTGACGTGCATCATCTCCACTGTTCTTTGTTTCTTTCTTCTTTCCTCTCTCTTGTTCTGCTGCTGGTTCTCCTCTGTCACCTTCTCTTTGCAGTCAGTCACAGGAGAGCTGAGGGCAAAATCAAATAACCACTTAGTATCACTGTTCCCTTTAATACCCTCAGTCAAGATCCGCAGTATTTCCCCACCAAGTAGTTTTTTTTTTTGCTTTTTGCACACTGAAGATGTCTTTTCACGTAATAGAAAAACTTTCAGAGTTGTGTTGATTCTTTGGAAATTTTGCTGTCAGCAATAAATGTCTAAGCAATCAAACACATGTTCCCTGTAGAGTTTGACCTCTAGTGTAATTATCTGCAGAGACTCTGCCCTGCCTGTACTTTCTTAGTTTGCTGTGGTCGGGACGTTTGTGGGTGTCAACCTTTGGGCAGGGTGTGTAGCCTCCTCGACATACTGACCTGGGGTTGGGAATCACAACAGGCTCATCTGCACTGATCTTCACACACTTGGCAGGCCGTGGCTCAGGCTCTGAACCCATAACACAAAAAGACAGTGATTACTGGTGTCACCACATCACAAAACATAAGCACTCAAAACTTTGCCTCACCCTTGCTGATGTTGTGTGTCTTGCTCATAGACTGTTCATTTAAGATAGTCTTTCAGTCACACCACTCTTTGTTCAAATGTTCGTTTTTCTGATGAGTTTGATTTTAATTAGTAATTAAATGTTATAAAATAACATGCTGGTTGTGTGAGCCAATTGGTGGGCCCGCATTCAGTAGTGCTGCTCCCGACTGGTCAGACGGGTGTATGGGTGGGAGTCTTGAAACAGCGGAGATCGCTGCTGCACAGACCCTGGCTCCAAATGACGTCACCAGAGCATGATGGCAGTGACCGTATCTGGCATATTTTAGCTTCACTTATTTACAGTGAGCGTAAATGGAGATTCATCGTCCATCTTTGTATACAGTTTATGGTCTTGCTTATGTTATGTAACCAAGCTCAATTTTAATTCACATTTTCACCCTGTCAGCCCGCAAAGTTACTGACCTCCAACGCACACACCTTGTGTGGAGCTCAGTGCCTCAGCTGTACGTGAAGTATCCGCTTCAGGTTCTGCAGCCTTAGTATTTGTGACATCCATCTCCACAGCAACAAGCTGCTCTCCCTTGTCAAGCTTGGTGTCCTCAGAGGAGGGTATGATGTCAACAGGAAGCTTCTCTTTCTTTCGCTTCTGGATCAGATTCTTTTTTGCCTCTAGAGACAAATATTGCAAGACGCCACAATGTTACAGTCCTCAGATTTCTATCTTTGACACCAGTGACACAAGCAATGTGCAGATATGGGTTTGGTGTTATCATATAGTATTTACCTTTTGGTTCATATTTGTGTTGGAGCTCCTCTACTCGGAGCTGCAGTCTGATCTTGTCACTCTGAGTCTGTAGCAGGGAACAGAAATGTACAATGAAACACTAAAACTGTGTTTGTAACTCTGACCTTTTTCAGTTGTTGTGCTTTGGAACATTAGAACACTGTACATTTCATCTATATACAGTGCATTCAGAAAGTATTCAGACCTCTTCACTTCTGTCACATTTTAAGTTGCAGCCTAATGCTAAATTTGTTTTAATTCATTTTTCCCTCATCAACCTACACACAATACCCCAAAATAACAAAGTGAAAACATAAAGAAAATCCCCAAATCCAGGCTTCCAAAGCTTGTCACGTTGTACTGAAGAAGACTTGAGGCTGTAATTGCTGCCAAATGTGCTTCAACTAAAAAGAGCCTCAATACATATGACAATGTGATATTTCTAGGGATACACTGATTTATCTTACAAACACCTGTATTGGCTGATATTCTACTTGATGACTGCCATTCGCCTATTGGCAAATTAGACGACATTTACTGATGGCAGTGGTCAATGTTTTTCTGTTGCATTACATGAATTTTGTGCAGGCTAAATGGCAGGGTTCAGGACTAATGGCATCCCGCCATCCTGGGGACAATAGAAAACATGCTTGCGATAAATAGAGATCCAGAGATCCTTTCTGGGACACCTTATGGACAAAAGAACACACTAAACTCACTACTGAGGCATCCGGGGACACACCCTGTTGTTTCTCTAATAATTCTACGCTGAAGAACAAATCTGTGCTGACACTGGCAGGAGGAGAGCTAGTTCACGGAGGATGCATTTAGTTACATTATGACGCGTTTACGCTCTATTCAGTAAAAATGAGTGTTGGGCTTAGTCAAATTATAACATTATTATGAGGTTATCAAATGTAATTTTGTAAAATGCATATTTGGTGAAAAACTTGAATAAATATAGCTGTAGCAGAAATTTGTTGATGTTTTCATAGCAATATAAAATAGGTATTAGACAAGGAATTATATTTTTTTATATATAGTAAAAAAGGCCTTTAAAGCATGTATTTTTTATTTTTTTAATATAGTTTTTTGTGCGTTTCATAAATTTCTGACTGAATTTGTGCTCATTCAAAGGTAGTGTACTGAGCAGCCAAATTACTTTAAAACAGTTAAGTTATTTTCTTGTATTGAAGATTTCTTTGTTTCCCTTACACAAAAGGGGGAATAAATAACAAAAAAACAAACAAACAAACAAAAAAAACCACACCATCAAAAACGTTGATATCAGCTTTTGGCCAAACTGTTATTTTAAACATTGGTCTTGTCTCAAATTTTTATAATTGCATCCATAGATATTTCAGTTTTTACTTTTTAATATAATTGCAGAAAAAAATCTACAAATCTGTTTTCACTTTGTCCTTTTGAAGTATTAAAAAAGTATTTCACCACTTGAAAGACACAGTTCACAACACGTCTGTGCTGTCACTTTGCAGTTTACTAGTTTTAATAGCAATAAAACACAACATTTTTCACCATTTGTTCTATATTCGAAATCCTATTTTGACTGGTGGTGATGTATTTCTGCATGACTGAGGGAAACACCACATTAGAGCTGGTACCTGTTTGAGCAGCCGTTCAGATGAGAAGAGTTTCCTCTCCAGCTCTAAAGCTCTCTGGCTCTCTGACAAAGATTTCATCCTCTGCAGGGAAAGCTCATCACCCAGACGCTCTGCATCCTTACTGACGACACAGCCACACAAACCAAAGACCACACACACAACACAGACAAAAAAATACAATTGTGAATCCAAGATACATTTCTTTGAACTGCAAATGTTTCTATAATCCAATCAGACTGTTCTCCTTTGCAAAATCACAAGATTGAATTTGTGAACCAAATTAGCAACTCAATATATTTGTTACTTACAATTTCTACACCACAGCTGCAAAGCTACACACAACACTGGCTCATGAGGGATCAGAGATCTGACTGATGTTTGTCTCCTAATGAATGTTCATGGGGGGAAACAACTGGCTTTTACTGAACTTTATTCCAATGCTGTATGATAGCCAGCTTCACATCTCCTCTCTGTTTATTTATGTACTTGGCTAGTAGTCTTAAGTGTTGTCTCTGCTGTCCTCTTCTTTGTGACAATTTATGAAAAAATTAAATGCAAATTTACCAGACTACAGATTCTTAAAGCATAATATGGTTTTGGCAGCTCTAAATGGGATTTCTGCAACATTGCAGTGAAACCATAAATACAGTTAAACTCACACAGTGTTGTTGAGCTTCATTTTAAGCAGGTCAGTGTAGTAAGTTTCATCTTGGCCGTCACCGCTTTCAGCTGGAGCAGGATTAGCTGGCTGAGACTTCAACATCATCTACACAGACAGAGACAGAGACATTACATTTCCATGTTGATAAATCTGTTTTTCCACACTTAATGTCACTCCATCTTGAGCCACAGGAAAATCTAATTAATCACTGATCAAAGTCTCATACATTTCATGTCATGTTCTGTTGGACACATCTACAGCCATGGTGTTAATCTAGTGTGCCACAGTGCCATGATAATCTGTATCCTCACATGTTAATACATCCTCCAGGATTTGGACAATAGATTCTATGCAACAGAATTTGTTTTATCATCGTGACATTTTTGGTGTTTCCCCCCTATAAATATTAGAGGGACAAGACTGTCTTGTACACAGGGGTCCCTCTAATATTAGACTTGCAGGTTTTAAGCACTCACCTCCATCTTCTCCAGTCTCTGCAGTTTAGTCATTAGATTTTGGATCTCTCCGTTCTTCTCTGACAGCATGGACTGGAGCCTCTCCAGCTGAGCAGGATCAGCCCTGGAACCCTGAAGCTGCATCAGAGTGGCTATCTGGACCTACATAACACATCCGTATTCATGCTGTCAATGTTCAAGTTAATGTTTATAGCTGACGCTTTAGTCCAAATGCTGTCCACAACACACACAGTACCTTCATGCGCTGCAGCTGCTGTTTGCTGAATGCGTTTTGTTTCTGCAGTGACATGTACTGGACCTTCATGCTGATGAGCTGTCTCTCCATCTCAGCACGCTTATCCTCCAACTGCATGACAAAAAGGAAACATTTAGATGCTGATTTTTGCTCCATTTGAACCCTAAAACTAGTTTACCTTGTACACCAAATATTTAGGGGGTATAACAATGTTCTGAACTGTATAAAGCTGGAGCTACAGAGAATTATTGGCAATTTAGAGATTTTTAGATTGGGTGGAACAGTTTAACACAAGTTAATTTAAGCTGTTTAGTTTTCTACTTCATCAAAGACAGAGCCTCTCTTGCTGTTCATTTTCTGTGGTGTTTGTAGCTCAGTTTGGTTTTTACCTCAGCAAACAGAGAGTTCCCTTTGCTGTTGGGATCCTGGGCCTGCTGTAGAACCTGGTCCAATTCGACCTGGAGGTCACGGTTTGCCTCACGAGATTTCTGTGGAGACAGAGAGACACAATGACATACAGCATTAGTATACAGAGACACAGAGACAAAGGGACAAAGAGCTGCACAGACAGTGCGTTATCATGCACTAACAGTAAGCAGCTTACAGTCAGATAAAAGGAGATCATTTCACACAGCAGCGCATTCTTGTATTCTAAATATCTCAAGGCAATTGAATCGAACTCAAGACTAGTTCCAGCCTAGTCAGACAAGTGTGAACTGATGAAGCCTCTTGGATAAGAGGTAAAACGTCTCCTAAGACAAAACTAAGTCCAGCTGTGTTCAGTTCAATTGCCTTGAGATAACTATGACCTGGATAAATGAGAATATCCACAGGCATGTATTCTAAATAATTCTACCAGTCAGACTGAAACCAAAAGTAACACAAAATAATTTCTGGACGTCTAAATGAATCAGCTTCCAGCAGTGAACATCTAACTGTCTTTAAAAGCTCATTTGGGTATAAAAAGAAAACAAACATTCTGTGGGTCCACAAAATCAGGCTCCCATTCATTGTCTGTGGAGCAGCTGCAGACTTTATACTTGATGACATCACAAGTTTGAGACTTACTGCTTTCAGATAGAGAAGCTCATGTTCACAAATATTGATTGAACTTTCCTAGGGTGTGGAAATAACATACTGGAATTCTTAATTTAGGTGGTGTTCCCCTTTAACATCACTTTATAGCATGAGACAAGTATTGAACATTGGCAGTTTCAGTCCAATCAATTTTGGAACTAGCTTTCAATGACCTGTGCTGATAACACCCACTGAATAAATACATATTAGTGCACATGCAACCACAACAATGACCAGAGATGAATTAACATGGTGGTTATATCTACTTATTGCAGCTATTAACTGTACAAGTGGAGTTAAATGGTGGTGTGTTTACCTCTAATGCATTAAACAGGGAAACAGCCTCTTTCTCTCGCTCCTCCTTCTCCTCTGTGATTCGCTCCAGGTGGCGCTGCAGGCTGCTGTTGGTCAGCTCCAGCTGTTGCTCTCTGTACTGAAATTCCTGCAGTGTCTGCTCCAGCTCCACCTGGTAGACAAAAACCATTCGCCCGACTTATTAACACAACTCCACCTGATAGAGGAGGATGTGGAATATGCTGGCATGGAAGGAAGCAATGGCAGATTACAGAAAGTTTAAAGGGACAGTTCACCCCAAAATTAAAAATACACATTTTTCCTCTTACCTGTAGTGCTGTTGATCAGTCTAGATTGTTTTGGTGTGAGTTGCTGAGTGTTGGAGATACCAGCCGTAGAGATGTTTGCCTTCTCTTCAATATAATGGAACTAGATGGCACTCAGCTTGTGGTGCTCAAAGCACCACACAAAACTCAACAGCAATGTCTCTTTACAGAAATCATGACCCAGCTACTCAAGATAATCCACAGACCTTGTTGTGAGCAGTTTCATGTCGGAACTATTTCTTTTTACAGAATTAAACCTGCAAACCCTATCACCATGCAGAAGGAAGCATGCATATACTTATGGACTCGAGGCTTGTGCTCATGCACAAGCCTGCATAAGATGTAAACATTAATGGCGTCCTCTTCAGCTGAGCTGTAACGTCAGCGAGCTTAGTGGTGCTAGGTGAGCAAGCACCAGCGAGCTACAGCCAGTATCTCCAACACTCTGCAACTCAAGCCAAAACAATCTAGACGGATCATTAAGTAAAGAAAAATATGGATTTTTGATTTGGGAGTGACCTGTCTCTTTAGGTGGAAGCCTGTAGTTGACTAACATTTACTGTGCCAATGAAAATAAACAGATCAACACCAGACAAGCCTGGTCGTAGCTCTGCTTCCCCTCACCTTACAGTTCTCCAGCTCCATGATCTTCATCTGCACCTCCATCATCTCAGATGTCATGGAGCTCTGTGTGTGTTCATTCAGAGCTCGCAGCTCCTCCATCTTATTGTTCAGAGTCTCAGTTTGCACCTCAAGTTTGTGTTTCAGTTGTTTCTCATTCAGCTGGGATTCCTCCAGAGACGACTGCAACCTCAGCATCTGAGACAACATGCAGGAAGACACATGAACTGTTACTGTGTGGAACCTGATATTGTTTTAAGAGTTACTGATCGCACACAATTTGCTAGATTCTAACCCTAACCCTCTTTCAGCAGCAGTGCTCATTTCTACAGCGATAACAAAAACAAATACTGTTTAGATGATCATTCTGTGAAAAATACAAGCAAAAATATGTTTTTTAACAATCTCCAACAAGACAACCTTTAATATTAACTAGGATAACCGCATCATGGTTGTATGCCTCCAGAAACCAGTCAAGTTGCAGCTACAGTTTATATCCATGTCTGTCCAAACTCATATGCAGCCATGTCAGTTGACAATCCTTCAAATATGGATGTTGCTGCAAAGAAGATACAAATTCTAAAACGTGGATGCTTAATACACATCTTCAACCTGGCAGCACAAAAGATATATACAATCAGCACAGATGCAAGGTGGACACTCAAGATTAGTGTCACCAACTCAGTATCTGACCAAATGTCTCCAATTCTGTATTTTAGTGAGAGTTACAGTTTGACATTGTTAATGTTATCAGTAACACCTGTGCTTTTCCTACTATGACACGTCAAAATGTCTGCTGTAAAAAAAGACCTTTTATGTGGGATTTGTTTTTGTTTAAGCCCAGACAAGCAGACCTCAGCTTGCTGTACCTTGTTGTTGAGCGCACTGAGCGCTGTGCTGTGGCTCCTCTCCAGATGTGCTTGTTGTTCCTCAAGCTGCTGTCTCTGCTGGTTCTTCACACAGTCGTAGTCCGACTGCAGTGACTCAAACATCCGAGTCTTTAACTCCACTTCCTTCTGAAGGGAGTACTTGTCTTGCTCGAGTGCCTGTGACACACACACGACGCATAAGACAGCTGTACAGTTTGAAACTATTGAGAATAATCCACAGACGTCACTGTAAAAAGCTTCCCAGGGCTCGCAGTGCAAGCATTTTGAAGTGAAAATTAGCATATGTGAAAGTGAAAAAATATTTGGGCACACCAGTGCAAAGTAGCCAGTTCTAAATCATTAAAGAACCAGGTCATTTTAAGGTTGAGTCTTTTATTGGTACTTGAAGAAACCAATGAGTGAGACTAGCAGAGCAGAAAATATGGTTTTGGTGTAATTTATTGTCAGCATGGAGCCTCTCCTCTGTCTTTCTCTCCTCCACCACCACTACACACAGAGCAAAGAGCAGAGAATGTTATTCATTTTATTACATTTTAGATTTGTTTCCAGGGGCTTTGCTGTTGTAAACAATGTTGTTACTGCTCTACAAACAATATAATGTTCTATATTCTCAGTGTTTCCAACAGAGATAGGTTCTGTATGTGGCAGTAGTTGACAGGGGGTGGGAAGTGTACAGGATCAGCACACACTGTGCGTGTGTGTGTGTCCCCTTGATCAGGGGAGTGCTCCAAAAAAAAAAAAAAAAAAATATATATATATATATATATATATTTGCCAAGGTATTAGTGTATCGATAAAGTACCACACCAATTTTTATGTTGAAGGGCAGTTCCAATATTTCCACTGAAAGCAACCAGTTGCAAAAGTGCGCACTGGTATATGTCTGGATCTTTTGAGTTTCTGATATTTATGAATTCAAATAACTTTCAAAAGTTGGAAACTAAACATAAATTGATGCACTTGTGAAGGCTAAGAGGTGTCAGGTTTCAGGAGCAAATTAAACACTGAGTATTGTTCGTCATGTAAAATGCTGCTTCAGAGGCTTTTTACCCTGACCAGAATACAGCTCTCTGAAATAACAATGAGCACCTGTTGTGGTCACATCTAAAGATATTGAACATTGCAAAATACTGTCAAGTAGCTGCTTCAGTACAAAAAAAAAATCAGTATCAGACTTCTATCTTAAAACAGTATTGGTGGAGCCATATTGCTAAGGCACTGCCAAAACTTTACATTTGTATATAATTTGTTGGGCAGGAGATAACTTAACCTGCTTCATCAATAGCTTCCACTTTAGTTTGGTGTGGAAATACCTGCATTACTACACAGGAGTGGAAATGGATAGAAATATGCACCTGTAATGTCAGTGAGTAGCAGATTGACTGAATGTGCACAAACTGAGACATAACACTGAAATTGCACTTATTTTGCTTCAGACATCATAGGCTGTTCATCATCTGTTTTGTAAATTAAAAGTTTTCAGAATGTACTTGTACTGTTGTACACTAAAACAAAGGGAACAATTGGAGGTGTTGTTATTATGCAATGGTTTTGCTGGTCCGGCCCACTTTGACACCCCTGCTCTATGCTGTTTGAAAGGGATGCATTCATGAAGCACAATACATCACCATTCTTTGCTAGGTTCCAGCTAAAGTAAGGTAGAATTTTTAGTAATCTCCTACTTTAATCAGTTTGTTCTTATGTCTTATGCATACTGCTTGTTTATGTTTAATAAAGAGGTGCAGTAATGTTGTTTCTTAAAAATATATATATATATATACACACCCCTTAATTTTTGTTTGACTGTTGGAGTGAGGTGGCAGAGCATAAAAAAACAATGCATGGCTTGATTCCACTTGCCACAGTAAGAGAGAACACGTTTGTAGGGATTTGTGTAAATTCACTCTCTATAAAGTGCAGTGTCATACCTCTAATGCGTTAGTCATCTCCACCCTCTGTTCATCCAGTCTGTTCTGCAGTTCCATCTGCTGGTTTAGGAGATCCAAGCCAGCTTGGGCAGCCTGATGGACCTGCTCCTCCTTCTCCCTCAGCTGGCTCCTCAGACGCTGGATTTCCTCCTCTGCTGCCATCTGGGAACATTAGGGGGTGGGAATGTTGTAAAACCTTATTTTTGCTTCCAGCACTGTGCTCTCAGAGAGCCAGCAACCCAGCTTATATCACACACATTCAAGATAATATGGACTTTCATGGATTTGTAGATCAATGTTTAAAGTGTTTCTATTGTCTATGTCTTTTATGTTTTACAGATCAGATGGTATTCTTGTGGTAAAGGTGCAGCTAAGTTAAAGATTCATCTCTGATGGTGGTGGGTGGGTTCCTGTGTTTGTCTATACTCCCTTATGCATCACACCAATGCTGAGGCAAATCCATTTACACTTGCTTTATGTTGTTGTGTAGCTAGCCAACGGTGTTTCCCATAGAGGTAAGAGGGTCCCTGCAACGTTTGAAAACGTCACAGGAGTGACACGGTATCAGCACCGTAACTGAAGCAGTTAAGTAACTAAACCACAACGTTAAGTGGTCGCCAACTGCCGCTGCGATAACGGAGGGTTTATGTTTTACAAAAATACGTAGCTTAGCTAACGGACGTTAACGTAATGCTAATTAAAGGTAACGTTGTAGCTAATGTTAACCATTTTGACAACAATGGCGCTTGAACTACGTTCCCAGCTTGTTTTTCATCAGATAAAAAGCAATTCACCGACAGACTTCCTTGAAGCAGGCGACTAAGTAACTCTTTATAACATTTATTTGAATATGTATGGACAAATGAACAATATACGGACAAGAATAACATATGAGCACAGTTAGTTACCTTGTCACTGATCAGTCTTCTGTCAAACCGCCACCGTTTGAATCCAGCTCCCGTAAATTATCGCGACACCACAGTCGGCCTCTTTTTCTTCTTCTCCAATCATTGTAGCAGCTTTAAGGTCCATACCGCCACCTATCGTACCGCAGTGTGTAAAACAGGTTTTAGCTTACATTATTTTTTTTTTAATTTATATTTTTATATTGTTTATTGAACTTTATAAGTACAGACAAACAAGGCACATTCATCAAATAGCTTCTGCCTCAGTATGAGCAAACAAATATAAGAACAGATACAAATGACAGAAATAGAACAAAAAAAATACATACTAATAAGACAAAAAACAGGGCTGTCTCAAATTAACTTAAGCATTTACTAGCAATGTAAACAACTTATAAGCTTTCCAAGTTTCAGTGATCTAGTCAAGAGTTTTAACTCATCCTTCCAATGTTTCAAACTGGGTTTTGTCTCAAAGTATCTGCAATTTATACATGAAAAACTTTCCCAGTAACAAAACAATATTCAGAACACAGTCAACGTCCTTGTTTCCAACAAAAATACCAAATTTGACTGTCTTTGCTGTTAAGGGGGACAACTCAGTCTCCCTGGACTGTAGCCAGCACTACATATCACTCCACAAGGAATGCACTGACTTTTAATTTCCCTTTCCTAAAATGCACGGTTATTCACGTACAAATTAAATTTCATAAATCATATTCAAAATTTTGAAGTTCACCTCATGTACCTCAGGAGGAAGTGGAAATGAAATATGTCTTTTCCTAACATCAAATTCCTTGAAATTATGATTTCTTCTTATTGGATTAGGGAAACACGCTTTAAGAAAAAGTGTCAAATAATTCTGCCACAAGGCTACATTTATTGTCTCAAAAGTCAATTTCAATGCAAAGTTGTCTCAGCCTAAGAGAGACTTTACAGTACAGAATGTCTACTTTAATAATTGATCTCAGAGAGATTGGCATTGGTTTTGATCTAGTTTACATTAATTTGTGGTAAGAAAAATACAATGAAACTGAAAAAAAAAGAGACAAACAGAGTACCACTAAAAAATAAAGGTTATGAATACAACCAATGTTCAACAACTCTGAGAGAGGGAAACAAGGTACAACACATATGTATGAGGAAACCAACTGAAGAACCTCTCTCAAAATGCCTGTCAAGGCTAATGCGACTGTTGCAGGCAAGGGAAGACCCACCTTCCCTTAGGGCTACAAAATACTCTGCACAATCAAAAACTATTACATATCCAGTAACACTCACATCTTGAGAGTGAGAATTGTTGATACTATTCATCCATAAAGAAAACGTTTTTTTCTCTGCTATTGCTTAACTTCTGCTTCACTCTGTCTCTTTATGTTGTAAAACTACATTATTTAACACAGGTATTTAAATAATACATTTTGAGTGGTGATCTGGATTTTACTCTTCATACTGGGATTTGAAATTAAAGCCACAGTGTGTAGGAATTTCTCCCATCTAACGCTGAATTCGAACATTGCATTCCAACAGATAGCGCACTCTAGCACCTCACTCTTTCAAACACGTATTGCAACAACGGTAGCTGCTGTGTACCAAAAAGCTATGTTAACATTGATGAAACCATGTCATCCGATACTTCATGGAGTATTCATTCAGGCTCCTACACAGACACACTTGACGCGAGTTGACAAACCCCCTTCTCATCATGCTGGCTGTGTTTACAACGTAGGACTGTTGGGGCGGATGTAAATTGAAACAAACCAATCACGTCTTGTCCTTTGACAACTGACAAGTGGCTCAACCTCACACACCTCATCCCTCTCCTCACATCACTGCGCTGCTGACAGCAGCCTGGCCTGCCTGTTGGGAAAAAAATGACAGGCGGGCCAGCAGGCCAATCACAGCGTCCCTTTTAAAACCTTTCTCCTTCAGCAGCTCTTTCCACCTGGGAAAGGCTACCCCGATGTTGACCGTTGTTTTTTTAATTTGCCGGTCTGGTTGCCTTTTTGATTCCCTTTTGCGCTTTCTTGGCGACGAGGATTTCGTCTCCCGTGATGCTGCATATGCATGATCCTGCATTATGCTCAAAGAGTGGGACTTTGTTATGCTGCAGTAGTGCCGGGGTAGTAGCAAAGCGCCTCTTGCTCCTCTCCTTCGGCTTCTCAGTCACGCAGCGCTGGCATGGCTCTCAACGAAAACGCAGAAGGCGGGGCTATTCCCTGGTAGTGCTATATGTCCCTTGCTGGTGGATGTATTTTCAAGATGGTAGAACGTTATGGATCCTCCCCCCCCCCCCCCCCGCCCCCCCCCCCCCCAAACAATTGCAAAGAAATTTAATATATAATATGTCCTGACTTTTATGGATTTTACCTACCACCATTAAATCTAACACTACACTTGAACAGTCTCCAAAGAGCTGATCAAAAGGCAGCACATTCTCACTTCATTAGCATTAGTCTTGAGTTTTCAGACTACACATCTCCAAATCCATGATTTGTTTGTATGCCATATTTATGAAGCCCATCTCATAAGGAAAACATGTTTCAATATACTTGTATATGCAAGACATTTATATTGTATAAAACAAATACTGCCAAAGCTGTTTGTATAATGTCTTTATTTTAAACAGTACAAAGTGATTACAATAAAAGTCTACCCCCAATTAAAACACAAAATGCATTATCCCACTAAAAATATAAAAGCATCCTATCAGAAAAACTTAAAAAGACAGAGTGTCTATACAGCCATGCTCACAACGAGTGAGGCTGTATTTAGCCAAGTCCCATGTTTTGTGACCCATCCACCACTCCAACCTGCCTCTTGTCAGCACATACGTCACATGTTCGCAGCATATTACGCAAATTGTGTGGGTAATGCACGTATTACTGGTTCATCATTATGTGGACTATGTGCGAATTTTGGTGCATTACTTTTCGTAGGAAAACATACCAACAGTGTATGACAACAGCCTGACAAATTTTTAACAATTTATTCAGGGGGGTAGAATGGATGTGTGAATGAACCAAATGTCCTGGTAATTCTGGAAATAGTTGTTGAGAAATTATACTCAAAAGCACAACAGTCAATCTTATTGTGGCCCTCGTCAAATCAGGGAATCACTACAGTCAGTAGGCTACATCCTGTTAGCGCCATGAATATAAGTATACCAAATTTCATGGCAATCTCTCCAATAGTTGTTGTGATATTAAATGGTCAAAACAGTGAAACAGAAAATCCAGTAATCTAATCTACAACAAATTAACGACGTACAGTACAGGCCAAAAGTTTGGACACACCTTCTCATTCAATGCGTTACATTGTAGATTCTCACTGAAGGCATCAAAACTATGAATGAACACATGTGGAGTTATGTACTTAACAAAAAAAGGTGAAATAACTGAAAACATGTTTTATATTCTAGTTTCTTCAAAATAGCCACCCTTTGCTCTGATTACTGCTTTGCACACTCTTGGCATTCTCTCCATGAGCTTCAAGAGGTAGTCACCTGAAATGGTTTTCCAACAGTCTTGAAGGAGTTCCCAGAGGTGTTTAGCACTTGTTGGCCCCTTTGCCTTCACTCTGCGGTCCAGCTCACCCCAAACCATCTCGATTGGGTTCAGGTCCGGTGACTGTGGAGGCCAGGTCATCTGCCGCAGCACTCCATCACTCTCCTTCTTGGTCAAATAGCCCTTACACAGCCTGGAGGTGTGTTTGGGGTCATTGTCCTGTTGAAAAATAAATGATCGTCCAACTAAACGCAAACCGGATGGGATGGCATGTCGCTGCAGGATGCTGTGGTAGCCATGCTGGTTCAGTGTGCCTTCAATTTTGAATAAATCCCCAACAGTGTCACCAGCAAAACACCCCCACACCATCACACCTCCTCCTCCATGCTTCACAGTGGGAACCAGGCATGTGGAATCCATCCGTTCACCTTTTCTGCGTCTCACAAAGACACGGCGGTTGGAACCAAAGATCTCAAATTTGGACTCATCAGACCAAAGCACAGATTTCCACTGGTCTAATGTCCATTCTTTGTGTTTCTTGGCCCAAACAAATCTCTTCTGCTTGTTGCCTCTCCTTAGCAGTGGTTTCCTAGCAGCTATTTGACCATGAAGGCCTGATTCACGCAGTCTCCTCTTAACAGTTGTTCTAGAGATGGGTCTGCTGCTAGAACTCTGTGTGGCATTCATCTGGTCTCTGATCTGAGCTGCTGTTAACTTGCGATTTCTGAGGCTGGTGACTCGGATGAACTTATCCTCAGAAGCAGAGGTGACTCTTGGTCTTCCTTTCCTGGGTCGGTCCTTCATCCTTCATTTCTTAAAGTAATGATGGCCACTCGTTTTTCTTTAGTTAGCTGATTGGTTCTTGCCATAATATGAATTTTAACAGTTGTCCAATAGGGCTGTCGGCTGTGTATTAACCTGACTTCTGCACAACACAACTGATGGTCCCAACCCCATTGATAAAGCAAGAAATTCCACTAATTAACCCTGATAAGGCACACCTGTGAAGTGGAAACCATTTCAGGTGACTACCTCTTGAAGCTCATGGAGAGAATGCCAAGAGTGTGCAAAGCAGTAATCAGAGCAAAGGGTGGCTATTTTGAAGAAACTAGAATATAAAACATGTTTTCAGTTATTTCACCTTTTTTTGTTAAGTACATAACTCCACATGTGTTCATTCATAGTTTTGATGCCTTCAGTGAGAATCTACAATGTAAATAGTCATGAAAATAAAGAAAACGCATTGAATGAGAAGGTGTGTCCAAACTTTTGGCCTGTACTGTACATCAAAGAGAATAAAATGTAAACTTAAAATAGTGAAGTATTTTTGCTATGCATCATGGGATAGGTTCACAGGTGTTCACATATATGTCAGTACATTTGCTCGTGGTAACAGTGCACACATTATTGATTTAAAACACTTCTTCCTTACATGATCTAATTGTGATTTGATACATTTGATACATTTCATCGCTCATTTGCAGAAGAACACATATTTATTTTCTTTCACATAATCTGCTGCTGTAATTCTAAATGAATCCTGCAGTTCATCTTCTCTCTCAGGTTAAGTGTACATCGCAAGGTACATCCACTGAAAAATGAGGAGGGAACAATTATTATTGCACATTAATGTATCTGTAGCTCCGGTTAAAAGCATCATCATTTCATCATTGAAATCTGAAAATGTAGTCCAAGAACACCATAATTTATAGAACAACACACAAGGGGAATGGTATTTGAAGCAAAGGACATTGTTGGCCAGTAAGATATTTCCCCTCCCCTGTTTTAGATCAACAGCAGTGCAGATTGTGAATTGTCAAAAATGTAAATTACCAACAAATTTCAAGAAATGTGCAACACAAGAAGAATTTTTATTACCTCTGATTCGCCAAGATTCTTGATGTGCACTCCATCAGACAGCTGGTTGAAGATTTCTATTGAGAAAAACAGAAATCATTTTACTTCAGAAACTGTGGAGGCAGAGTGGGAGCCAGAGGTGTCGGCCAAATGTCACAAAGTTCATAATGTCTCTTTCTTCATCTTAACCAGTTGCTTCATTTCTGGTAATGCTTCGTACTGTATGTGAAACAATAATGTGCAGCAAGTGAAATGCAGTAGACATCCTTAAGTTACTGTTACCCACCCAGTGGTGCACTGGTACAGTGTAGCCTTTCCTTGCTGACCCAGTACAGATGTATTAAAAACATCCCAGTTAACCAGACGACAGGAGGCAGTTTATATCCTCCAAAATGTTACTTAAACTAAGACTCTAAAGACATGGCAGAAAACACTGAGACATTGAATGACCATTGTTTGAACATTCAATCAAGACATCCCAATGTGGTTCAAAAGTTGTTCCAAAATGAAAGTTGTGCTGGTGGTCACAACGTTACCTGGCCATCAGCTGGACCTTCTTAGTGAGCATCCCAGCAATGTTGAAATATGATGTTAATACAACCAAATAATAAAGAAATATTGATCCACATAAGACTTTCTTCAAATCACATACTTCTGTACTAAACACCTAATATTTTGAGTGTTCGCATAGTAAAGGAAAATGTAATAAGTGTGAACATGAGCTACTCTCTCTCAAAACCAGAAAACAGAGAAGTATGACAATGGATCTCAATGGATGGGAGCCTGATTTTGTGGACCCACAGTGTTGTTGTTTTTTCTGTCCTTTTTTATACCCAGGTGAGCTTTATTCTATAGTAGTGTCTAAGATAAAATGTACCCATATACTCAGAACATTTCCCTGGGTGCTCTCATTGTCATCTAGAAAATCTTTCCCAATTCATTATCTATAAAGGAGCTCCAGACTTCATTCCCTATGACGTCACAAATCTGAGATTTAGCACTCCAGCGTTTGGATAGAGTGCCCCAGGAATGAGTCCCAAAACCCAGAAATGAGTTAGCATTTTTCCACCCCCGCTTCCTTCTTCTCAAAGTCAATGGGTTTTTCATTAGACACCTGAAATAGGATCTGTGGTTAACACAAGCTCAGGAGATTTTCACATTTTGTTCTAAGACAAAATACATCAGTAAATACCCCACTAGTGATGTTGAAGTTTCTGTGTGTCTTAAAAAAAGTGGTTGCTAACAAGTGGCTAAATGAGCCGACACAACATAATCACATTAACCACGGCTTTAAGGCCTGGATGTGGTGGCCATGTTTAGTTGTGAATGTAGTGTGGTTTCTTTGTACCCTAACTAGCTTTTTACTTCTGGTGATTGCATCTGGGCTTCAAAAATGGTGTTCCATTGTGAAGATTATCTTGGTGAACAAAAAGAAAATGTAAGAACCATAAATGTTTGTTTGTCACAGAGCTTATTTTCTGCAATAAAGAAGTTAATGTAAAAATCCCCATTGGATTTTTGATGAGGCAACCAGGGTGATGCTAACTTCAGTGACGGTCTGGAGAAAAACATAATCCCTGGGGCACTTTATTTGGGAGAGAGTTGTTTATGTAATTTTTTTTTGACTGTCTTAGACCATAGGAATCTTATAATGATGAAAACTCTGTCTGTGTGTCTGTGTGTCTCTGTTCCACGTTTTTCTCCTCACTGACTTGGTCAATCCATGTGAAATTTGGCACAGTGGTAGAGGGTCATGGAGGATGAGAATGAAGCAATATTACATCAACTGGCCAAAGGGGGGCGCTATAGCAACTGACTGAAATTGCAAAATTTGAATGGGCATATCCCATGCCCCGTATGTCGTAGAGACATGAAACTTTGCACAGAGATGCCTCTCCTCACGAGGAACAAATTTGCCTCAAGAACCCATAACTTCCGGTATATATATTTTCTACCATTTTGAATTTTTTGAAAAACACTTCGAATCAATCTCTTCCTAGGAAGTTTGACCGATCTGCATGAAACTCGGTGAACATAATCTAGGGACCAATATCTAAAGTTCCCTCTTGGCAAAAGTTGGAAAACTTACTAAAACTGAGCTTCTATAAGGCAATGAATATTGCGGAGGGCGTGGCTCATCACATAAAGGTGTATAACATCTCAAGGGTTTCACCGATCACCATGCAACTTTGTAGGCATATGACCGCACATAATCTGAGGATATCCCTCCATTATTGACCCCATCAAACAAAATGGGGGCGCTAGAGAGCTAATTTCTTATCTAGGCCTAACCGCCATTTTGATTTTTACTAAACTTGGTAGAGATGTAGAACAGGATGCCTCAAGGTGACTGGAGAAATTTAACTCTAATTGGCAACTGGGTGGCGCTATAACAACAGAAAAATGCTTCAAAATGGCTAAAATGCGACCGATCGCTGTGGCTCCCCCTGTGGCCCAATGTTGTTGGGTTTTTTTTCTAATTTTTGGTATGACTAAGTCATGGTATGGTATGCTGTACATATTCATGGAAACTGTCAGTGTGTCATTCTGTCAGTCAGTCATTCTGTCTGTCCCACGTTTTTCTACTCACTGACGTGGTCAATCTATGTGAAACTGCACATAGGCATTGAGGATTGGCATAGGTAGAAGGTGACAAAGCTACCAGTAGGTATGGACTAGTATTGTATGAATTTTGAAAATGGGCGTAGTTCCCCTTTAAAGTCCTGTAAAATGATTTTTTACATCTTGTGTGCACAAGATAATTATAAAATGTATTGTACATTGATACATTTGAAATCAGCAAAAATTGTTTGTTGACCACACAGAAAAGTGACTCAGAGTAATAAATACAATTTCGTATTTAGGCCATACATGCACTGAAACTATTGTCTACTGTCAGCAGCTTCCCAATTTACTTACGGTTCATGCAGTCAAAGCGAAGGGCGAGACTGATGAAGCTCTCCAGCGTCATGTGTCCAGAAGAGGCACCATAGCGCAGAGCCATCAAGTTCAGCATGTCATCGCTGATCCTCTTTCCTAACCAACATATATAGGACAAAAGTTTATGGTATGACTTATTTTAGGGCTGCCTTATTGTTTTCATTAATGAGAATCTGCAATTTATTTTTCCTTTCATTAAGCAATGACACTGTTACTCTGTGATGGCCTGGGACACGTGAATAGAACACTAGTGACGCCTGTGCTCAAAATGTCTGCTGTGAAAAACAGTTCTTGTGCAATAACTCTCACACATTTGGATAAATGAAAATAAAAAGTGTCTGGGATATGTTTAAGTATCTAAATGTTCATCATCAATGTCATTCAAAAACAAAAGTACGGGACTAACATTATATAATTGAAGTACAGCTCAGTATTAATGACACTGACAGACAGGTGTGCTGTGGGCCAGTATCTTGCCCAAGGACACTTTGACATGCAGCTTGGAAGAGCCAGAAATGGAATAGCTGGTCTTTAGATAAGTGGCAGCTCATCCTACTCCCCTGAGCTACAGCTGCCCAGAAAAGGTTTTTAATTACAGCCAACAAAATCTTGCCAACTTTATTAATGCTTCCTTTAATTTCCTGCTGCATGCTTAATCTTGTCTGTAGCAGCAAAATATAAAACACGGTTAGCAAGATTTTGAAGTTTCAGCACCACTCATAAGGTTTAAAATAAGGAGGATAAATCCCAGGATGATTCTGTCTATAGCAGACAAGGAGAAGTGGCTGATTGTCTACCTAAAGCCATGATTGCATTCCTCAGCTCACTCAGTGACAGTGTTACCGTTTGGGAAACATCTGTGTGGAAGAATATGTCCTGGCAAAAGAGAAGACAGTTAGTAATGTATGAGTCATTATGTCCGTAATTATAAAGGCCACCAGTAATTTTTGTTTTATTATGAGATTTTTAATCTTCACTTGGTTCTTTTACCTTGTATGTGACGACCTTCTTCCACAGACGAACAAATTCCTCAGAGTTCAGTTTGCCGGTGATTGACGTCTGATCCAGCATTAAGGAATCAGAGCTGCACCTGATGTTTCATGTCTTAGCCTGACCTTTAAATCTATTCATGTTACATATACTAAAGGGCAGGCAGGTGTTGGCAGTGTTTTCATGTGGATTACTTATATGTATTATGTAACTACAATGATTAACCCATCATTAAGAAATCAGAGCTGCACGTGTTCCACTTCTTAGCTAAACATTTAGGGCTCTAGGGCTCTAGTTTCCCGGCGCAGCGCAGGTGGCGCAGGGTGGCGAACCCCGCGCAGAGCTAGTTTTGAGCAGCGCAACCCGAGGCGCGCTCAGTTTGGTATAGTTTGGCAGACCGAGGTGCGCTGAGATGGGTGTGGCGGCGCAGCAGGGGGAGGTGTCGACAGATCCAGCTTGGCGCAGTGACAGTTTTGTGCCAAAAGGCTTCGCCGAAGGTGCGCTAAAAGCTCACCAGCTAAAACCAGGTCTATTGTCAGCGCAGGGGGAGCGCAGCCTGTGTAAGCCGAAGTTTGGCTGACCGGCGGACAGTGCGCACACGTCACCAAAACCTCACAGGCAGGTTTCCAGAATATCAGGCACATTAACAATGCAAAAAATACCCAAAAAACACTATTCAATGCAACTATCTGCAATCAGCACATAAATGTATCTCTATATCGACTGTCCTGTCACATCTGATGTCAGATCAAAGGGGATTGGCACCGTTTGGCACGTTTGGCACGTGTAATGGAAACCCAACCTGATTTGATTAACACAGCTGCAAACTAATGAGTTCACATCCCTCTCAGCCAACCACAAACAGCCACAGCATCAGATAGGGAGTATATATTCAGCATCTGTCATCTTAGAAAAGTCAAAAGAAAAGAAACAGTGAGACTGCGAGAGAGAAAGAGAGAGCGCGCGCGCACGAGAGAAACGCAACATTGATTTACGATTGTGGTGACCTCCTCCCAGGCTACCTTTGCATCATCAGCCCGTGGAGGTCTGCTCGCAGTTCCGTATACTCGGACACTGCGAGCTTGGACCCCCCAGACCAAAACATATAAGTTTCCTCCTGGGAGGAGTTTGGCTGTCTGCTGCTCTCTTCTGCAATGGCGAATTGAGTAAACTCTCATTACACCTTCGCGCAGCGCATTTAAGGGCGAGGAGAGGGGCTCATTTGATTGGTGTGATGTGTGTAAAACCCACTCCACGCCTTCTCTCCTCCCTCTTTCCGACTTGTGCAGGTAGGAGGGACGGAGGTGGGAAAGAGGAGTAGCTGCGCCAGGCGCACAGTGTGCCAAACTTACAAAATCCGCCTGGCCACACACAGGCCGCGCCCGGTCTGCGAAACTAGAGCCCATAAATGTGATTTTGTGTGAAACCACCAAAAGGGCTGCTGGGTTTTGGCATGTACACTACCTCTGTGTTTTATTTAACTACATTTACTGTGAGAGATTCCCAATTTAGCAAACTTAAAGCTGAGATGGAGAGAAGGAATAAAAAAACATATATTTTTCCATCACACCAATTCATAATGAATATCACATAAGAGGATACATCCATCAGAGCAACCATGCTGCGACAGGCGTCAAGGCTGAAGCCTCCAGATTTCAAATGTCCTATATTAAAATAGAAAGAAAAGTAGGACACTTTATTGGGTTAAAACACATAGAAGTGCTACAGAAGATTATCATATCTGAATATTTCTTTTAGCTCATACGCATCAGGCCTCTTCACAGTCCAAACCTTGCAGGATGTTTTCATTGAGAAGCCTCTGAAGCTGCTCAGCATTCACTTCTTCATACTGGACATGAAATTACAACAAGAAAAAACTTATAGTCTTACTATATTCTCATTATCTTAGTTGCCTTAGTTCAGGATTTTAAAACCAGAAAATATTGATGGGCCACATTTTCAGTGTGTGTGTGTGTGTGTGTGTGTGTGTGTATAAATATAAATATATATATATTATATATATTCACACGCATACTGCCCTCCTCAACATAATGCAAAAACAGAATAAAAAAGAGCTATCAATGCACAGAAGCATAATCAGTGACATAAACAATTTAGGTAGCTCCGCTAGCGCAATGTGCTTGTGTAAACTGCGATTGTAAACCATAATAGCGGTGAACGACAAACTGTGGACAGAGCGGATTGAAATATGGCTTTCTACATGCTGAACACATTTGATAAAGTATTGGCTTTTTACTGGCAGAGGTTTTACTGCACTTACTTACAGTAACAACAAGGTCTGTACTCAGGAACTGCCTACTGGTTCAACATCCCATTGTTCCGACCATATTAAACCCATTGTTCCAAAGTCCGTTCCGAAATCCTCATGATGCCCTGTGGTTAAGGTCTGGTTAGGTTTAGGCACAAAAACCACTTGGTTAGGGTCAGGAAAAGATCATGGTGTGGGTTAAAATGAAAAAGAAAGTGACAAACACATAAGCCGTGAGCCTGCTCCGCCTCAAGCCGGTCGCGGCGCACCATACGCCCGCCATGAGCCGTTCAGCACCGCGGACAGTCGGACTAATGGGATGTCGAACCAATGGGCTGTCGAACCAATGACATGGACCCCTGTACTCAAAGTATAAAGCTACAGCTAGTAGGTGATTAGCTTAGCCTAGCACAAAAACAGGGAGCAGGGGGGAAAACAGCTAGCCCAGCTCTGTCAAACAAAATAACAAAATCCACCCACGTCTAAAGATTGCTACCTTAAAAAATGAAAGTGTAAAAACCTCCATTCTCTGTGCCTGACTATTTCTTAGCTGACACCAGTGACTTTACTGAGTCTACACTGGTGGTGAATGCAGCTAATTTAATTTTAATTTTTAATTTTTTTTTTTTTAATTTTATATACTTTATTAATCCCTCAGGGGAAATTCAATTTTTCACTCTGTTGTCAATTACACACAGGTCCGAACACACACATGCACAAACTGGACCTATACATGCACTAAGTGGAGAGATGTCAGAGTGGGCTGCCCATGACAGGCGCTCTGAGCAGTTGGGGGGTTCGGTGCCTTGCTCAGGGGCACCTCGGCAGTGCCCAGGAGGTGAACTGGCACCTCTCCAGCTAAACAAATAGGCAACTATAGCTATAAAGTTACAATCTCGAGGATCTCAGTTTCATTCTCTTGGGTGGCAGCTATAACAATAACTGGTAATTGCAGCTTGTTTTTCGGTGGACTACATTTATAGCAGCTTGTTTATGAGTCCTGTAGCTGGCAAGAACATAGGCGTAGATTTTGTGGGGGGCGGGATGGGGTAATACATGTATGTGCATGTGTGTTTCCTCATACAACTGTAACATTAAGTATGTAGCATGAAGTTACATCGGCTACCTAACGTTAAGTTAGGGAGGTTAGGTTGAAGGCGAGTAAAGTTCCAGTGGGTAGGTTTAGAAAAAAACATAGTGATGACGTACCATAGCATGACTCAAAGTTCATATGGTTTGGAACACTGGTCTCCTGGGGAAAGTCCCATGTTTTGTGACCCATCCACCTCCCCAACCTGCCTCTTTATGGGACCACCTCCTTATATATTCTTTACTCCTCTCAGTACATTGATTGTGTGATCAGAACCTTCCCAAATATACTGACTGTACACAGATTACTGGCTCACGATTCTGAGGGTATGCACAAATTTTGGTGTATACTTTGTGTAGGAAGACCTACGAACAGTGCATGACAACAGCCTGGTAAAAGCAGATTATTAATGTCCCGAGAATGTTGCTACAAACACCTGGTTCATAATACTGCAAATGCAAGGGCTTTGGTCAATAAGCCACAGGCTTACTCACCATTCTTTCACCTTATTAAGCAATAGTGACTTAACAGACATTTACTTAAATGAAAATCTTTGAGATTATTATTTTAAGACAGAAATTACCTCGTCAGAGTATTGTCGGAACATCACCCTCTTCTTTTCATCATCCCCTCCATTTTTGATGTGTATGGGCTGCAAAATATTGACTGATTTCAGCTACAGAGCAATTAATGCACCATATAATATGTACTATGTGTTACATGCTATCAATGTAATCAACAAAGTAAATAACATGCAAGACAACAGCATTACCAAAATAAGGAGAACACTGACAATATATCATAAAATCTTGCAAACCTCTTCTGTTTTCTTATGTTCGTGGTTATGGCCACCAGAATTCTCACTGGAAGGAAAGACAAGACGACAGCGCATCACATGTGGCCAGTGATGAGCATAGCACAATACTGAGTAAGGCTTGGACACTTTTCTCAGTAACAAGTAGTTTAAGGGAGTATAATGTGAAATTCAGCAATGGCATTACAGTTAGTACTTCCAGTAACATTCTGGAGTTGTTTAAAGGCACCTTTGACATGTGTGTTTTGCTGCTGAATAATTTGTTAAGTAATGTAATTATTTTGTTATTTTCATCGCCAACTTTTGCTTGGGATTCTGTGTTTTTGGGGTAAAAAGCTTATAATAAGTTGGTCATGGCACATAAATTAATAGTACAAGCTTTTAAAGACTAATTAGTCAGACGTGAGCAGTGGCAGACCTTCCTTTAGGTGACATACAGTACAGGCCAAAAGTTTGGACACACCTTCTCATTCAATGCGTTTTCTTTATTTTCATGACTATTTACATTGTAGATTCTCACTGAAGACATCAAAACTATGAATGAACACATGTGGAGTTATGTACTTAACAAAAAAGGTGAAATAACTGAAAACATGTTTTATATTCTAGTTTCTTCAAAATAGCCACCCTTTGCTCTGATTACTGCTTTGCACACTCTTGGCATTCTCTCCATGAGCTTCAAGAGGTAGTCACCTGAAATGGTTTCCACTTCACAGGTGTGCCTTATCAGGGTTAATTAGTGGAATTTCTTGCTTTATCAATGGGGTTGGGACCATCAGTTGTGTTGTGCAGAAGTCAGGTTAATACACAGCCGACAGCCCTATTGGACATCTGTTAAAATTCATATTATGGCAAGAACCAATCAGCTAACTAAAGAAAAACGAGTGGCCATCATTACTTTAAGAAATGAAGGTCAGTCAGTCCGGAAAATTGCAAAAACTTTAAATGTGTCCCCAAGTGGAGTCGCAAAAACCATCAAGCGCTACAACGAAACTGGCACACATGAGGACCGACCCAGGAAAGGAAGACCAAGAGTCACCTCTGCTTCTGAGGATAAGTTCATCCGAGTCACCAGCCTCAGAAATCGCAAGTTAACAGCAGCTCAGATCAGAGATCGGATGAATGCCACACAGAGTTCTAGCAGCAGACCCATCTCTAGAACAACTGTTAAGAGGAGACTGCGCGAATCAGGCCTTCATGGTCAAATAGCTGCTAGGAAACCACTGCTAAGGAGAAGCAACAAGCAGAAGAGATTTGTTTGGGCCAAGAAACACAAGGAATGGACATTAGAGCAGTGGAAATCTGTGCTTTGGTCTGATGAGTCCAAATTTGAGATCTTTGGTTCCAACCGCCGTGTCTTTGTGAGACGCAGAAAAGGTGAACGGATGGATTCCACATGCCTGGTTCCCACTGTGAAGCATGGAGGAGGAGGTGTGATGGTGTGGGGGTGTTTTGCTGGTGACACTGTTGGGGATTTATTCAAAATTGAAGGCACACTGAACCAGCATGGCTACCACAGCATCCTGCAGCGACATGCCATCCCATCCGGTTTGCGTTTAGTTGGACGATCATTTATTTTTCAACAGGACAATGACCCCAAACACACCTCCAGGCTGTGTAAGGGCTATTTGACCAAGAAGGAGAGTGATGGAGTGCTGCGGCAGATGACCTGGCCTCCACAGTCACCGGACCTGAACCCAATCGAGATGGTTTGGGGTGAGCTGGACCGCAGAGTGAAGGCAAAGGGGCCAACAAGTGCTAAACACCTCTGGGAACTCCTTCAAGACTGTTGGAAAACCATTTCAGGTGACTACCTCTTGAAGCTCATGGAGAGAATGCCAAGAGTGTGCAAAGCAGTAATCAGAGCAAAGGGTGGCTATTTT
The DNA here is from genome assembly GCF_041903045.1 of Epinephelus lanceolatus. Taxonomy (NCBI): domain Eukaryota; kingdom Metazoa; phylum Chordata; class Actinopteri; order Perciformes; family Serranidae; genus Epinephelus; species Epinephelus lanceolatus. The sequence continues at coordinate 8,568,563 of NC_135740.1, forward strand.
GAAGAAACTAGAATATAAAACATGTTTTCAGTTATTTCACCTTTTTTTGTTAAGTACATAACTCCACATGTGTTCATTCATAGTTTTGATGCCTTCAGTGAGAATCTACAATGTAAATAGTCATGAAAATAAAGAAAATGCATTGAATGAGAAGGTGTGTCCAAACTTTTGGCCTGTACTGTAGGTGCCTGCCACTTCCCTACCAACACAAAAAAAAGGTTTTAAATTTGGAGAAAAAAAAACAAATCAAACAGTAGGGTAAAAAATTTGATCTAATGCCAACTGTCGGTCTGTTGTAAGAGCGATCATCACAGTCAACATGCTAGAGCAGGGATTCTCAACCTGCTTAGCCTGGGAGCCATTTTGCAAAATGACAAGAGGCCAGGGGCCAGTCACAGAAGCCCCGCACAGGTACACGGGGCGTTCTTTAGGATTTGAGGACATTCGGGGCTTAGCCTGAACTTCTGTCAGGGGGTCCACGGAATCCTCCCTTGGAACTTTTTTGGACAAACAAGCTCTAATGTGATTCTTTTTTATGCACTCTGGCACCTCATGTATATTAAAAGTAAAAAAAAAATCCCCAGTGTGAATCAATTCATTTTCACTGTGAATTAGATTGATGATGAAATGATTGGGAGACATCCAGCACCGGGGCCATATGTTTAGTTTGACCGTATTCTTTTATTGTTTGTTAGCTACATTGTTTATTTGTGTTGATTTTTTAGGTCTTGTCATTGTTTGAAATACTAGATTAGATAATGAAATATTCTTTTATTGGGTGGGGGCTTGCCTATGGTGCTGAATGTGCTAGGTCTGGCGAGTGACTTACTGGATGTGGGTCTCTGCCTTGGAAAGGATGGTCAGGATGAAGGAGGCTGTCTCGTTTGGATTAAAGGTGGACGGCACAATCAGGTATTCGCCAGGCTTGAGCAAAAAGAACTCCATCACCTCACGTGCATTCATGTAGGTTTTTGTTTGGGCAACAGCTTTGTTTCTGCTGAAGAAAGAGGCTGGGAACTTCCCTCTGTGTGCCTTGTACTGTAACACCAGTAATAAATAGATGTCAGTTATATGCAGTTTATAGCATAGCTGCAGTATGTAGGTAGGCATGCACTGTGTATGAGGATTGGGTTAAAATGTTACTTACTTCTTCAGTCACCTGAGAAGAAATCAGAGAAAAATTAGTTCATGTTAAAGACAAAAAATATTTTTAATTAAATCATAAATTTATGAAGACATGTGAATGATGCAAATAGATATCAAGGAAGTTAATGATCAGTTATAGGGCTCATAGTGGTTTACCAAAGTTCTAGTAAAATGAAAAAGCAAGCAATATGCTGCATTCAGAGTTTCTTCAAGAACTTGGTACAGATGTTTTATGTTGAGCGATAAGCCACATTCCTATAAATGCTAACTTTGTGATACAGCACTGATATTGTTCACCACAATGACACAGAATGGCCAAGAATGGTTTTATTTCTGCTTTTATGTCATGTGATATGTGTGTGTCATCTTTAACAGCTACTTTCCATGCATATACAGGATATATCCATAACAGTCCATACTGTTAAAAAAAAACAGTGAAGGTTAATATTTACCTCAAATACAGAGAATCCAATGTGGAGACTTTTGACCAGGCGTCTGTTTCTCTTGTCTGGTTTTTGCATGAGAGACACCAGCATGTTTTTCTCATCTTGGCCTGAAGAACATTCACTGAGCAAACCCTCGATCCTGACCCGATACTGCGGATTAGTCCAGAAACTGTCTGGAAGGCAAAGAAGGAAATAATTCTGCATTTTACCATTTTGCTAAAACAAGGGTGAAACAAGGGTTGATAATGTTAAAAAGGTGAAATGAAATTCATCTATGTATGTGTAAATGATAAATTGAGCAGAAAGCAATTGCTTCAATGCTACCAGGCTCTCCTCAGTCAACAGACATACCAACATGTTCTCATCCCAACTCTCCATGGCGCTGTTTTTTCAGTGGACCTACACATTGAAATAGGACATGCTAGGTACTCTTATGAGTCTGCTTGGAATAAAAAAGGGAACGTTTTTTTACTACAGTAAATATTTTTAAGTAGCTGGTTGTTGTTGTTTTTTTTATATATATGAAGCTAAGGAGACACCCCTGAAGATGAGTCACTCAGGTATGACTCCATCATTGTTCGAAGAACATCACACTTTATGATCTTAGTTTTAATAAAGTGAACATGTTAAAATCAAGGAAATTTCTATTATGTGCTCTGTTGAAAACGTACCAAACCATGACACCCCTGTGTTGAATCAAACTGAACTGTGAATTTTGTGAACCGTAACACACCCCTAGCATTTATGCATTTAAAATTAAGAAGTAACACACTACATACACAATCACTACATTTTGAACTGGCACACTTCAGTCTCCATGTACTGCTTTTGAGGGGACAGTTTTGCATAAGTTCAGATATCCTGAAAGTACCAAGGTTGTTAATGCATCCTCCAGCAGTTGTTCCTGCAACCCATCTGCCCTCATGGTAGGAGGTCTTCCAATGGCATGAAGAGCTTCCATCAAGGAAGTCGGGACAAAGGCAGCAGATGTCAAGGTCTGAGTAGAACTTTGAGAAGTTTTCCAGGGTCATCCTGTTGATATCAGAGATTCATTTAGACACAGTGTTGTTTTAGGCTTAGAGTCACTTGATCCGTCAAAGAAGAAATTGTTACTCTGTATTGATCAGTTGAGGTAAAATATGCAAATGAAATCTGCATAACTGTGAATAAATTATGATGCCTCTCTTGGCTACTATAGAAATATGTCCTTGGTGAAACAATATGTATAGATATTGCTTATTGATTATATGTACCTAGTTATACTTTAGTTTTTGTATGTAAAACTGTGGTCTCAAAATACAAACTACTTTTTAATCCCTTTCAGGTAAAGATATTATACATCAGTTTTGAATTTTAATCAGTGCATTTTACACTAAAGTTGTTGAGAAAACAATAAATTGGTAGTTACTACTCTATTTTTTAGAGTATGTCACAAAACATTCTGCAGTCAGAACTTTTATAAAATTGTTGTCACCTTAAATTTTGATTTTAGCTTGCTTACCAAAACTCCCCATCATCGGCCACTGAAAGGCACATCTCATGATCCTCAGGACTCACAGTTTGCCATAAAGGCGACCTTTAGGTGCAATTTTGCAGTGAAGAAAGAAGAGAGGCAATATTGTTAAAATTGGTTCAAACATTCAGTTGTAAATGACCTTTTCTGATAGAGGCCAAGGCTCACGGCCAAGAGTCAACTTGACACAACTGTGTCAAGTTGTTTTTGACCAGATGCACTCATGCAAATCCTGGCATTCATGTGGTAGCTGTAGAGGAGGAAAGGTATTCAGCTTGGGCTTGAAGACTAGACATTTTTTTATTAGTGTAAAATCTGACTTTCAAACCTGTGGCATGGAGTTTGAAAAGACAGGGAGGGTCTACGAAAACACAAACTGTCGAGTTGCTGTATGGAAAATGTAGAATCCAGTGTTTTGGGAGCTTGATATACCAGGCACTAAGTGTCAGGAGATCTCAGCTTCTTCCTTGCTAATTTTGACCTTACTTCTTTTCATGCATCTTTCGGGAAACCTTTTTGAAAGTGCAATACTAAATCACTGGAGCAACTGGGTGACCAACAGATCACACTGTGGTTGTACCAGGCAGATTAGTCTGTGTAATTACTAGCTTTAGTTCTCATGGCATGGCATGAATTTGAAAAAGCCAACAGATATTTTGCTGACAAAACATAAATGAGCTGCAATTGCTGTGCGACAAAACTTGGCTTGCCCTGACTGAAAACTGCCAAAACCAATTTTGTGCAAACCGCCAAGACCATAAGACAGCTAGAGACTTTTCAGGGCTCTGTTCCACAGTTGGTCAACATGCTTAGAACTATCATGCATTAAATAAAACTAGTCCATACCCATTGAGTACAGCATACCATGACTTAGTCATACCAAAAATTAGAAAAGAACAACAACATTGGGCCACAGGGGGAGCCACAGTGATCGGTCACATTTGAGCCATTTTGAAGCATTTTTCTGTTGTTATAGCGCCACCCAGTTGCCAATTAGAGTTAAATTTCTCCAGTCACCTTGAGGCGTCCTGTTCTACATATCTACCAACTTTGGTAAAAATCGATATGGCGGTTAGGCCTAGATAAGAAATTAGCTCTCTAGCGCCCCCATTTTGTTTGATCGGGTCAATAATGGAGGGGTCCCCTCAGATTATGTGTGGTCATATGCCTACAAAGTTGCGTGGTGATCGGTGAAACCCTTGAGATGTTATACACCTTTATGTGATGAGCCACGCCCTCCGCAATATTCATTGCCTTATAGAAGCTCAGTTTTAGTAAGTTTTCCAACTTTTGCCAAGAGGGAACTTTAGATATTGGTCCCTAGATTATGTTCACCGAGTTTCATGCAGATCGGTCAAACCTCCTAGGAAGAGATCAATTTTAAGTGTTTTTCAAAAAATTCAAAATGGCGGAAAATCTATAAACCGGAAGTTATGGGTTCTCGAGGCAAATTTGTTCCTCATGAGGAGAGGCATCTCTGTGCAAAGTTTCATGTCTCTACGACATACGGGACATGAGATATGCCCATTCAAAGTTTGCAATTTCATCGGTTGCTATAGCGCCCCCCCTTTGGCCAATTGATGTAATATTGCTTCATTCGCATCCTCCCATGACCCTCTACCACTGTGCCAAATTTCACATGGATTGACCAAGTCAGTGAGGAGAAAAACGTGGAACAGACACACCCACAGACAGACAGAGTTTTCGTCATTATATAGTAAGATAGTAAGATACAATAGTAAATAACTGAGGAGATCGTTATATAAAAAGCATAAAAAAGGATCCAGCATAACTTGGATCACCCATGAGACACCAGCCTGAACTGGATGCATCAGTTTAACTTGTCTGCTGCAATCATTGGGTAAGGTTCAGACAAGTAATCATAAAAAGATTTACATTCACTGGAAAAACATTAATTACATTATTCTTTTATAACTGATAACCTCCAAGATATGAATGTAGAAGACCTGTCAGAACCGCTGTAGTCATGCTTTATTGCTAACTGGCACAACCAGTTTATAATAACAAGAGAGTTATTACAATAAGACAGCTACAGAAAGGCTTCATGGCTCTGTTTAAAATGTCCCCAACTCCCTTATAGATGACTTACAAAAACATTATTTAGTTTACCATTGTAGAGCTTATCACCAAGAAGCAGACACAAACTGTTAACAAAGCATTCCTGAGAAATTTACCTGTGTATGACAAATTTTGTTATAAGAAAATAATCACTGTTTTCTCTCCTAGGACAGCAAATCAGAGCAGTTTCTTTGTGAAATAGTCACTGCACTCAGTGCCATTCTTACCGATCACTCCAGTCTCCGTTCCACTCCCCCCTGCCCCAGGGGTTCCACAAACGCACCAGGTTTACCATTTGCCCTCGGCTCATCACCTGACCAGCAATAACCAGACAGAAAAATTTGTTATTTGCCATAAAAATCACTGCACACCACTATGTACGTACTTACTTCCTTTGATATGTACAACTATAGGCTACAGTAAAGGCCAAATTAAGGACTTTATTACCCTAGAACTCTATATTTTAATCAAATCATTTGCAAAGGTTAAATTCAAGACTAATAGGAGCTGTTCTCATGCACCATTCATTCGTAATGCACCAAAATTCATACATATCCAACGTACTGATAAACCAGTAATTCATACATAAGCCATGTATTTTGGAAGGCTGCAATCACGTGACCAATGCACCGATGGCAGAAAAGAAGGTAACGCTTCCATACAGTCCAGATATTTTGGTGCAAACACAGGACTTTCCCCAACTGTGTTTTTCCAACTGTGCAAACTTTGAGAGAAATTTGAGTCATTTTAAGGTATGTCTTCCCCATGTTTCTTTTCCTTAACCTAACCACAGTCATTTTATTTGCCTGAGCCCAACCTCTGTAACTTTACGTTAGTTAGATAAGTTTACGATAAGAACGTAAAGTCATTCGTGGGGCTCTAATTTGTAGGATATTATACAGACTGTTATGTGTGCATTTTCGTAGGATATATCGTATGTATTGTATGAAGATACGTAGCTAGCGGTTGGTGGTACACTAATGACCTTAAAACAAATGGAATTCTTTACCTGTTTCAAACCAGTAACAGCGTAGGCATGGCCTTGGACCAATCCATTCGGTAACACCGTGTTGGCAGATGTCTCCTACAAGATATAAATACTTTATATGTTATAGCTGCAGGTCGTCTTGTGCAACATACATTTTTCTAAGCACATAATAAATTAACAAGTCAACAGGGGACCAACATTTGATTGTTTACCTCCTAATCGCTGAAGTGACAATATTTGAATCCATATAAAATACTCAAAATTGAGTATCAACATGGGTTAAGAAAGTAATATCAGACAAAGACAACGAGGCTACTGAAACACATTATGATTTAGCTAGATGGTTAGTCTTATGAGTTCAAACAAGTCTTAGCAGCAATTCATTGTCATTGTTAAATCCTCCCAGAAAAAACACTAAAATTTCAAGAATTTGAAAGAGTACTAAATAAAGCACTTTGCAACATGAGTTGGTCATAGTGCTGTATGATAACATGAATTTTAAAGCTCTTTATACCGTGACAAGTAATGACATTCATCTTTATTTTCCTTGCACAATAAAGCTTTACTGTAAAGCGGTATTTCTAACCTGTTATACATACCATACAGTTAATACTGCTAATATTTCCATGTATATTGGCTCAAATGGTTAACACCTTATTCACACATATAGATTTAAAGGCTGTAGGACATCCCTTGCTTCTGGTGAGTCTGTAGCTTTCAGCCATTACTTAAATACTCAGCTCTGATTTGGAACTGGAAGCCATTAAAGCCCATAATCAATTGTGTTTAAAACTCCTTTTCTTTTTCATAGGTGAATTGAATTGAATTGAGAACAAGCATGTAATTTCTTGAGGTGCTTGAAAAAAAGACTGTCACCCCGGGAACATCAAGAGAAATTCCTGCATAGCTAAAATATCCTCAGCATGTCATGCCACTGATTAGCTGAGACTTGACAGTCTGACATCCCAGCACTTCTTCAGTCTCAGGCCATTGCCATGTATGAACAGGGAGTTACTGTCACACCTGCTGTAAATGGAACCATGCCATCACAATGTTTTTGGTTTGCTGCTATGACAAATGAAAATGTCAGCAGCCAGAAAAGTCATCACCTAGCATACATCTATGAAATACTAAAGAGTGAAGCCTGTTTTCGCTTGCACGAAAACCGCTAACACCAGCTAACATCTGACTCTTAAATATAATGGGAAAGGTTACAATCGATATTCACTCCAGAGTCAAATGACACTGCATTTTTCATAGGTATTTATCAGCTGCAGCTCTTATTGGCATTGATGGAAACACAACATCCATTAGAACATGCTAATTTAAGGCCCTTAACTGGTGAGATGCAACGATGTGGTACCACAAAATATAGTCCATCTCCACCCAAGCAGTGCTCAAACATCAACCCAAATTAATCTGCACCAAGTTTGAAAGAGACTGAATAAGAGATATATAAAGAGAAGTAACTACTGTAAAGTTTTCACAGGCCTCCATGCTGCTTTTTACTGTTCACTAACCTGTTTTCCAGCCTGTCTGTGACGTCGGACATGACACACCAGAAAAAAACAACGAAAAAAACAAAACAAAACAGACACACAGAGAAAGGCAAATTGGTCTGCTGCAGATCCATATATGGTCTACTGGCTATGGGAAAGGAGTCTGCCCCCTACTTTTAGTGGGTTTACCCGTGTTTGAAAAGCCTGCGTACACGTGCCAATTTTGGTGGAAAAGGGGTGGATGCTATACTGGAGATACAAATCATATTAAAAACATTATCTTCTAATGAACATAACTAAAACTATCTGTCTAACTAGGACTGTCTAACATTCCACAGAGTTTTAGCACATAAAAGCAAAAAGAACCAGTCAGTACTGGTTTTGTGTGGTATATTCGTGCTTACCCCCTGTGGTGTACCACAACCCATCAATGCCGTAGATTTGCCAGCTCTGAACATCAGTTCCCACAGGTTTTGGGGAGGCTCTGCCAGATTGATACACATGTGAACACCACCAGTGAAGTCCGACAAAGCCTCAGAGGGAGTTCCAGCATTCATGTCTGAGTAGGAACCACACACTCTGAAACAAGCGGTTGGGATATTACTTACAAAGATACTCCCAAAATAAAACAAATATCACTCTGAGAAAATGTATTTTATGACTGAGAAACAGTTCATTGTTTTTTCATACTTGGCATAGGCTTTCTCCAGTAAAGCAGGCCAGAACTCAGTTGGGTCTTTGGAGCTAACGAAGATTAGTCTGCCGTCAATTGTTGGTAGTTTGTCATCAATGACAACATCCACCCATCTTCCAAATCTCCAAAACTGAGTAGATGAGAAATGAGAGAATATTAAGAGATCATGGCAAAAACAAGTTATGTGTCATTAAGCAGAATCTAACCTACTTTTATACAAACACTGCTTTACCCTGAAGTGGAACAACCCGCAGTAGTCCTTATCAAATCTTTGATCGAGAGGAACAACTTGCTGAAGGATGTCAGTCTGGAATGTCAGAGCTCCGATAGATGCAAGAAACCAGCAGTCTCCTGATAGAAAGAGTTAAAAAAAAACACATTGGTACAATATATTCTCTGCCCTACCATAGTCTCTTTTTGCACTTGTCTGCACTTGCATCTCAAAATTACATTGCTGGACAAACAATTTATGGATTATTATGAATGAAGCAATTTTCCTACCAACTACGCCTTGACCAAAGTCAAACCTGGAGACCCCATCAACTTCAAAAAAAGGATTGGGAACAATTTTCTGAAACACAGAAATTGTTGACAGCACCTGTCAGAGAGCAATACAGTAATACACTATAACTACAGCCTGTTTAGCTTTTTCAGGTTTGTCTTTGACTTCTAATATTCATCTTTTAATGTATATTAAGCAACTTTTGTTTTTTACTCAATGCTGAACCAAACAATTCAGTGATGGTTATGCAAAAGGCTTGCTAGCACTGCCAAATAACTGAGGACTGACAAACTCTGTGACTCTCAGAAGCTCTGAACAATCCTAAGCAAGAGTCTTACTTTGTACAAAATCTTAAGGTTGAGACAAACCAAACTAACATCAAAGAACTTGTGGCAAAGAAGTCCAACTGTTGCATTGCCTCTCGTTGCCTGTGTCTCGGACTGATATTGAAAGAACAAATGATTTTTACGTTACTGTAATAAACAATAAAAAACAGTTCCAAACGTTGTCTTCTAAAGAGCTCAGTGCCCCCAAAAATAACCTTACCTAATATAAAAAGTTTTGATGTGATGCCCTCTTGGCTTTAGTTGATTGTTTACTTTCCTCACTTTAGTTTTTCTTCTCATACACTGAGCTGAACTGCCAATCAGAGTGATTTTATTCATTGACAAACTCAGCCGCAGATTGAATGTGTTGAATCGCCCAAAAAAGCCAACAAGGGCCAATGATGCAGGACACACCACAAAAAAAAAAAAAAACTTGGGCAACATATCCTCACAGATGCCTGACATCAACCAATGGCAAACTGTCACCTTGTTGTGTCAGGAACCTCAAGGCCCTCACACAATGAGCTGACAGTGCCGTAGGTCCATCTTGGGCCGTCAGTGAGCAACCGTGGCCCTCGTTGCTGTGGTGTATCCTGCACCACTGGCCCTCGTCAGCACTAGTTGGCTTTTTTTCTGCCGATTCAGCATGTTAGATTGCTGTCAGCGGCTCTGCAGCCTGTTGGTGAATGAAATTACTCTGATTGGCAGTTCAGCACTGCCCATGAGAAGAGAAACAGAGGTGAGGAAAGTAAACAAAGTGCTAAAGTCAAGAAGGCGTGAGGCCAAAACAAACTTGTTAAATAAGGTAAGATTATTTTTCTCTAGCCATTGAGCTCTTAAGCAGGAACGTATCAAGCAGGTTTGCGTTATTGTTCACTGGTGCACAGTAAATATGATTGTGTTGTTAATGTGCTATCTGGCTAACTAGCATCTTCCGGTTTCCCCTTTTGTATGATGAATACAGCCTACCACCATCTGCTGGTGTGGAGACCGCAAAACATACATGCTAGTGGGCCAGCAGCAGAAGTTTTTGTGGTGTGTTCATGTGCAACTTTTTGGCCAAGGCACATGACAGTTGAACAAGTTGAATGTTTAGCAAAAGAAAGACATGTTTACACATCAACATTTAGTGTGATATGGGATCAAAGACTTAAACACTCACCCCTGGTCTCAGCCAGACAACTCGCTTCAGGTCAGAAGGACTCAGTACCCCCTGACCGATGGACCTTCTGTCAGGGGGGAACATGTCATCGATGTACCTCACCTGTTTGATGAGACAGTACTGTTTCAGCTGCACAAAGTCTTGGTTGAGAAACTGCTCGGGGTTGTTGCGAGTCCCTCTGCCATCTTTCGCATGACGGGCATTGAGGATGTTCATACACACACCTGGGGCAGGCATTGTTGCAGTGTTTGAACTCTGTTCAGAAAAAGAAAAGGAGACAGAAAACAATTACTTTTTAATGTTGCCTGTCTCACCAACAGCTAAAGGATGTCAGTCTCTTGACTCTGTAATTACTGGAAAATAAAAAAGCAAGAATCAAACTAGCCACTCTGTAAAAAAGCAAAGCTCAAGGTAGGCTAGATACTTTTATTGGCTCTATTCCAGCAGGAAATGCAGTGATTTCTCGCTAAAAAACAACCGGTTTTGTTGTTTGTTGGATTCGAACATTGGTCGGCAGCTTGGCAGGTGTCTCACCAAGGTATCAGCTCATGTCAGCTCATGTACCATGTCACTTTAGAAACGTTAATATATATAAGATACATGTGAAATGTACAAATGTAACCATGCTTTGCAAAAATGTACAATGGCAACATCTTCTTCAGGTGACTGGGCTGGTTTCTTTATTACCCACCACTTTAATCCATAATCACAACAAAAAAATTAGATAATTTATAACCCTCTTAAACCTTCCAAATAACTAATGATATAGTTTATTTACAAAATTTTAAAAACTGACCTCAAAACCCTACAGACTCTTATCAAAATGACCATTTATACTGTACATCTATTATTCATGTTGTGTTACCTTTAATTTGTAAATAAAACATTGTTTTTCTCAATGAACCAAGAATCCAAAAACTTCAAACATTGTTAATTAACTGAAGTAAATGGGGACCACCTTTAACAAGAGCAAAACTATATCAAATCATCCATTCACAAACTCTCACACAACTCATGCAGAATAATCCAAGTCTCATTTATCCAGTTATATACTCAGTACTTCCCAAATATGTAGCACTGCCTTGCCTCAACCCTTTCTGACTGGGACTAAAAGTAAAACTTGTCTGTGCTTTTTACTTTCAATCACCTTTTTTTTTGTTAAACTTTCCATACCTCTGCATTCCCTGCATAGTTTATTTCTACCTGTTGGGCGTCAAAGAGGTAAAATAAGATCTTTGAATATGTCAGTGTGCATGGGTGCAGATCTGATGACAAGTTTGGGGGGGACAATCAGTTGTGATTTTTTTTAATTGCACGCGTGCAAATCATGCCCACAGAGCGCTTGAGATTGCCAGCATATTTCACGATTTTATAGAAGCTCATCACCATCACCAAGTCATTCAAAAAGCACTACAAAGAGAATCATATGCTTACCTTTACTGTTTATTTCTCTTAAACAGCCAGTAGTACATGGAACTAGCCATCACCCTCCTTTTCACTGCTTCGCTGTTAGTTAATGCTACTGCTAGTTTCAGGGTCTCAGGCATGTTATGTCCACTCATGTTCTCATCTCTCGCCTCTCACGGATTCCCATTTCTCCTCATCATCTTCCCTTTCTCCCAGTATATAGGACTACTGTATACATTTGTTCAATTTCAATCATTTAAGCTATTTAGAATTGGGGGGGACAATTTGTGTTTTTCAGAATTTGGGGGGGGACATGTCCCCCCCTGTCCCCCCCGGGATCTGCACCCATGTCAGTGTGCATGCTGGTTCTAGCCTCTATAGAATGCTGCACAATAACCGATTGTCTGTGTTAGAGTATCATCTTTCTTTGACATACCTGTTTGCTTTTATTCTCTACAAAGTTTAATACCACCTTCTAGAATGTGCCACAGAGGAGAAGTAACGACTCTAAACAAGTTAGTCTGCATCAGGGATACTCAACTTGCTTTGCCCTGGGGCCACATTTGCAAAATGCCAGGAGGTCAGGGGCCAGTTGATAACAAACTTTAGTAATTTATATAAAAATAATTTGACCCTGGCACTTTTTTTTGTTAAACAAGCTCTATGATGATGCTTTTAATGCACTCAGGCACCTTATTTACATTCAAAGTTTAAGAAAAGTGTGAATTAATTTAAATTCTATTGTGAATTACAGAATAGTTGCCAGACCACCTGGCACCCAAATACAGGCCAGATCAGGCCCACAGGCCACAAGTTGAATATCACTGGTTTACATGTTTGTGGTTATTACATATGAGCAATTTTTCATACATGGATTCTGTTCAGCAAAGTAAAGCTTGGCAATACTGCTTATTTAATTTGTCAGTTTTGAATGGTGTTTTATGCATAGCTAAAAATCATCACAGAATCACTCACTAACACAACAATAAGTTCAAAACTGCAGTCCAAAAAATTGCAGACTACCAACAGAAAAAACAATTGACAAAGTTTTGTTGTTGCCTTGAGCTGGTCACAATAAAAGGCCACTCTGAAATATGCTACCAAAAGCCATCTCCAAAGTCATTTCTTTGACTTTGACAGTACATCCAACTGGCCTCATGACCACAGACCACATGTAACCACACCAGCACAAGATCTCCTTATCCAGCATATTTATTTACAAGATTCGCGTGACCATGCCAAGGCACACCTATGTAGTAATGATGCTTTTTAATCAGCATCTTGATAAGTCACACCTCAACAGCACAGATTTCAACAAATGTGTAAACAAATTTGAAAAGCCTTTGCATGCATAGAAAAAGTGATGCATTTTCATTTTGTGAAGTGTGCTTTAGTTTCTTATTTTTCCTTTGTGGACTACAAATATCAAGATAACCCATTTTAATAAGAAGTAACAGAGTGCAGAGCCCTCATACACCACTTGGTAATCAATCTTGGGTCTTACATTAAATTGCACTGACAGTAATTTTTTAGTGACTCAAAGTAACAATGTCAAGTACACAACAGGAACAGCGCCGTCAACTATGACAATACCACAAACTGCTAAACTGTATGTGAAAATGAAAATGGAGCTGTTTAAAATATTGATTATTTTGTTGTTTTTTTCAAATGCGCCTTTTTTCAATCTGAAAATTAAAATCATTAAACCCCTCATTTCTTAAAAATTCACTTGCCTACTACAAGAAAAGACATATTTGTGTTTACTGACGCTGTTGTGTCAGGGGGTAAAAATGATCCCCCAAGGAGCTATTGGAATGCTGGCGGTTTTAATGGTAAAATGTTATGGTATATGAATATTGAAAACTTACCTACCAGCCAGAAAGGGAAAGTCTTGAGTCTGGGTAGAGCAACACGTATAAGAGAAGAAGCTCCAGTTCTTATGTGGTAACTATGAACGCCTAAGGCTATGACTGTCAGTATGCAAAGTTCTTCTACAAAGAAGGAACATGAGAATTAACATGTCACAGCTGCGCACAGTATACAGGCAGACATACCGGCAGATGATAGAGGGAGGGAGGGAGATTATATAAGAACACCATGTACATGAAAAGAGCATAATAGCTTTAATGTCATCCATCAGTCTATGCTGCCCTGACTTGTTCAAATGCTCAGGACCTATATTTTCACAGTAGTTAGTTAAGACATAAAACTGTCATGTGAAAAACACTGGCTGCATACAATATAAATCTGTCACCGTCGTCTGTGCATGTAAAGACAGTAAACTCATCTCCTCAGTCAGCCTCGCAGTAGCAGAACCGTTATTTCATGAGGCCTGCAATGTGTGTTTTAAACAATACTAGTCCATACCCATTGGTAGCTTTGTCACCTTCTACCTATGCCAATCCTCAGTGCCTATGTGCAGTTTCACATAGATTGACCACATCAGTGAGTAGAAAAACGTGGGACAGACAGAATGACTGACTGACAGAATGACACACTGACAGTTTCCGTGATTATGTACAGCATACCATACCATGACTTAATCATACCAAAAATTAGAAAAAAACCCAAAAAACATTCGGCCACAGGGGGAGCCACAGCGATCGGTCACATTTTAGCCATTTTGAAGCATTTTTCTGTTGTTATAGCGCCACCCAGTTGCCAATTAGAGTTAAATTTCTCCAGTCACCTTGAGGCGTCCTGTTCTACATCTCTACCAAGTTTAGTAAAAATCGATATGGCGGTTAGGCCTAGATAAGAAATTAGCTCTCTAGCGCCCCCATTTTGTTTGATGGGGTCAATAATGGAGGGCTCCCCTCAGATTATGTGTGGTCATATGCCTACAAAGTTGCGTGGTGATCGGTGAAACCCTTGAGATGTTATACACCTTTATGTGATGAGCCACACCCTCCGCAATATCCATTGCCTTATAGAAGCTCAGTTTTAGTAAGTTTTCCAACTTTTGCCAAGAGGGAACTTTAGATATTGGTCCCTAGATTATGTTAACCGAGTTTCATGCAGATCGGTCAAACTTCCTCGGAAGAGATCGATTTTAAGTGTTTTTCAAAAAATTCAAAATGTCAGAAAATCTGTATAACTGGAAGTTATGGGTTCTTGAGGCAAATTTGTTCCTCATGAGGAGAGGCATCTCTGTGCAAAGTTTCATGTCTCTACGACATACGGGGCATGAGATATGCCCATTCAAAGTTTGCAATTTCAATCGGTTGCTATAGCGCCCCCTTTGGCCAATTGATGTAATATTGTTTTATTCGCATCCTCCCATGATCCTCTACCACTGTGCCAAATTTCACATGGATTGACCAAGTCAGTGAGGAGAAAAACGTGGAACAGACACACAGACAGAGTTTTCGTCATTATATAGTAAGATATAGTAAAATACATCATTGGTATGGTAGCCTACTGATGGGTGGAAGATGGGTATTCAGGTATTCAAGCACGCATCAAGTGAGAGGCAGGGTACACCCATAGGTGTTATAACTGGTCAGGCTGCATGTTTGTCGAAGAGCTAACGTGGAGTTGGAAGACAGATATTCATATACAGTTCACACTGACATATATGGTCAGTGTAGAAGTTTCATGTCACCTAACCTGCATGTCTTTAGAGCATGAAACCCCTGCAAACACAGGGAGAACATGGAAACTGTCTCACACTGATATACAGTGCAGACCATCAACATATGACTGTCGTAGTGATTAGACAGAAAAAATAGTGCATTGTTCTTTTTTTCACGAAAAGTCCCTCGCGCAGTGTGTGAAGCAGCCTAATAAAGATAAAGGGAGTCCATTTTTATGCCTCTATGCTGGTGACAGCCATGACCTGTCCATCATCCCAGTCTCGTGAATGCAATATCCCAAGAATGCCAACAGGGAATTTCGATAAATTTGGCACAATCACATAGAAAGGTCAAAGGTCAGTGTTAGCTAGCAAAACATGTTTTGGGCCATAAGTCAAAGATTCATGCGCTAATTATGACAAAATTTCACGCAAATGTCGCATGATCAATTGATAGCTTTGTTTATACTAAAGGTCAAAGGTCAACTTCACTGTGACATAATGTTTTCTGGCCATTATTCAGCACAATAACTCAGGAACAGAAGGGGAGACATTTGATCAGATACTGAATTGGTGACACTAATTTTAGGTGTCCACCTTCAGTCTGTGCTGATTGTTTAGATCTGTGCTGCCCGGTTGAAGAAGTGTGAAGCACCCACATTTTAGAATATGTAGCTTCACTGCAGCAGCATCCACATCTAAAGCATCCTCTACTCTCATGGCTACATATGTGTCTGGACAGACATGGATGTAAACTGCATCTTGACTGGTTCACAGAGGCATATAACCATGAGGTAGTAACTCTACTTGTAAATTAAGATACAGAGAGCAAAATATTGTGAAGCGCAGTGTTCAAGAAGCTGGATGTATTTACACTGCTCTGGTGAGAACACAAACACTCATCATGTACTTAGGCCATGAACTATAGAGACATAGCGTAACCATCCACCTTAGGGGAAAACAAACGGCGCCACAATATGTAACTAAAGGCTGAAACACTAACAAAGTAACTGAAAAGATTATCAGCATGTCAAAGGATTATTTTAGCACGTTATGTCTACCAGAGAGGAAGAGTTATACTGACTAACTATTGTCAGTCTGTCTCAGTGTCCTCTTCTTCTTGCCTTGCTAATCTTGGAGAAATTATCTTACTGTATGGCCAGAAACAAAAAACTAATATTTACAACTATTAAATCGAATAACCAGTTGAGATCATCATTTAAGCTGACAAAGATCAAAACCAGGAATAGCATAGCATAGGTAGCCTCAATCTCTACAGTCTCAATGCTTGATGCACAGGGTATGCTAAGTGTCAGGATCCCACAGTTGTCCCATTCTCCCTGCTGATGCCTCAAGTCTGTGTCCACTTTCGTCCTCTTAAAAGCTTAGTTTTTTGGTACAGCACCTTTTATAAGCTTAGTTCTGGGTTCTTAACTCTTTTGGCAGTGCATCCAATCACACAGCAGCTTGTAGATATTTTTCTGTTGTTTGCTAGAATACACAAAAGACAAGAAGGCACCTTTACGTAATATAAAGTCGTTAGAGAATGATGAATTGTTTTCCCCTCTGGTGGGGACAGGACTTCAATGGAAGTGAGAGGAAATGTGTACATTGCTGAAGTTGGATGTTGTCAACCTTTAATCAAAATCACTGCAAACTCTGTGGATGACAAGAAAAATATACTCTCTTTATCAAACGAAAATTCAAGAGGAACTGGCAGTTTGTGCAATCTTAACTTTCAGGTAAGCTGCTGCAAGTGCTGTAGAAGAGGTAGGGTTGGAAGTTTGCACATTAACAAAGATGAATGACAGAGAGGCAGTGTTATCTTCTCTGTTAGTCATCTACTGTCAGTTTCTTTGTTGAGAATGTATTTTCTTGTTACATAATTATGTTTTATTTCCCATTGTTTGGTTCTGACTTGAAAATGGCACAGGGATTATTTTTTCTGTCATTATATATCATATAATAAATCTATAATGAAGGTGAATCCTAAACTGGTCTACGTGAAGCTAGAAAAGCATTCCTCAGCTCACTCTTTGACAGTTTGTGAAACATCAGTGAGGAAGAAAAAGTTCTAATAAATACAGAAAACACCAACAATGATTAGGTCAATCTCCCATATCTATATCTAGAAGCATATGTATTAATGGTAGAATGAAGAGGCTGCCATAGATTAATGTATGTAAATAATCCAAAAAAATGTTAAATGTTTGTGCTGCACTTGGTTCCTGTTACCTTGTAGGTGACGACCTTCTTCCACAAACGAACAAGTTCCTCATTGTTCAGTTTGCTGGTGATTGACGTCTGATCCAGCATTAAGGTATCAGAGCTGTACATGATGTTACATGTCTTAGCCTGACCTTTAAATCCATTCACGTGTGTGGAATATACTAAAGGGCAGGCAGGTGTTGGCAGTGTTTTCATGTGAATTACTTTTGTGTATTATGTAACTGTAATTACTGTGGGGGATTTTCTCTTAAAGGGGACCTTATGCTGTACTTGTCCTTATGTATATAAAGTTACAGTGTCAGATGTTGAGAGTTTAAAATAATGAGGTAAACATATTCAAAAGTAATCCCAGCAAAAAGCCTCAGGCTTCATTATGTTTACCTGTTTCTAGTTTGGCTAAAATTTTCTACTTTGGCTCAAAGCCAGTCTCACGTGGCCAGACTTACCTCCACAGTGCTGTGACGGCTCTAGATAAAGGTATGGAATCACCAGTTATCTTTCTACTATAGTGGAAAAACTAGAATTACCACTCTGTGGTTGTATGCCTAAACACAGATTAGTGTCAAAAATTAAGCATCTTACCAAATGTCCTTCAGTTCCTGAGATATGACATTGAATAATGGCCAGGAAAGTGTTTTTGCAGAACACTATGATAAGAAGTTGACCTTTGACCTTTTGGAAATAAGATGTCCTTACTTAATCATGGTATCCTAATAGACATTTGTGTGAAGCTTTGTCATAATTTGCATAAGAACTCTTAAGTTACAGCCAAAAACCTGTTTTTGGAGGTCACACTGACGTTGACCTTTGACCTTCAACCATCAAACTCGAATCAGTTGTTGAGCCCAGAGCTGTGTTCGAAACCGTCCACTCACACACTCACTCACTATTCCCTGTTTCGTGTTTACTATATAGTGCACTACATGGGGAACGACTGAACGAGATTTCGGACACTAACTGAAATTTTCTGAACGTCGTTGCGTCAGTAGCTGCGCCGCATACTCCTGTGACGCAAGTGGACACGCCAAGCATCATGTAAAGAAACCGGGCGCTTTGAGGATGATCGAACTGTATGGTGGTTGTACTTTTTGTCAATAAATTGTTGAAATGTCAATGGTGTGGACGTTTGGTTTTGTCAGCTATGGTTGTGTGTCTGCATTGTGAGCTGTAATAGCCCACGATAGTGCACAAGCTACAAGCTACCAGGCTCGTGCGAGTTAAGTGGCTATTGTTAGCTCGTGAGCTAACGTTACCGGCTAGCATCCTATTCATTTCTTTTAGTGCCATCCTTGTGGTTCTTCTTCTTCTCCTCTGGCAAAAGACGACCGCATTGCATTGTGGTATACGGGAATAAAATGTAGGGTACATCGTTTGTTCACTCACATTTGCTGTGCATTGTGGGTATTTTATAGTCCACTATATAGTGAATGAAATTAACCACGGAGAATTCCAACAACACTACAAAATGGCGAACACACTATATAGTGCACTATATCCGTGATAGGGAGCGATTTCGAACACAGCTCAGGGGAACGGTCGTGCCAACTTTTTAAGAAGTTTCCTCAAGGCATTCTTGAGATATTGCCTTCACAAGAATAGGACAGACAACCTGAAAACATAATGCCTCTGGTTTGTTTTTGTTTCTTTTAACCAATCACAACCATCTTGGGCGGCACTAAGCCCAGGATGCAGTGACTGTGCTCTTGATAGTCTCTGGGGTGAACTTGTTTTGGTGGAACATTTGCGCGCAGGGAGGCGAGCACTGTCATTAACACGGCCCCACAAGAGAAAACGCCTCAAAAGCCATCAACAGTCAGATGTCACTGTGTGATTGAACGTTTAGTGATAAAAAGACAAACACAATTTTATAATCGGTGCCCTAGAGGTGAAGCCTGACTACACTTTAGCTCTGGAGGAGCTCACTGGAACCATTAAAGCCACAGATGACTTGCTGGCTGTACATGGCTCTAGCAGAACATCATTATGATGATATCACAGAACAGGTGGGTACATTAGAGAAGTCAGTGTCACTGATGCATGCTGCTGACAGAGTTAGAAGATAGGGAAAATCAACTCAGACTGGCCGTGTGAGAAAACATATCAACATTGGGCAAGAGAGTCCAGTGGAACAGTCTAGGCTTTTCTTAGATCTGTTCACAAGTTGTTTTATTCCTTGTAAATCACTGTAAAAACAATTTGCAGAAAGAACAAAACAGACACGCCTTATTGCATGATCCATATCTTCATCAAAATGTGTTATTTTCAGCATGAATGAATGAAAAATAACTCTCTCAAATGGACTACATTATTATTTATTGTAATATAAACTGCACCACCATCCCTAACATTAGTAAATGCATCACTTGTAATCTTTTTTAAAAATACATTTATGTTTTGTTTTTATTCTGTACTTTATATTGTTTGTTCTCTTGTTTTTATTGTTTTACTCTGAGTGCTTTAACCTGTTTGTCTTTATTGGTTTTATCCCATGTGCTTTTGATTGCTCTCTCTTATTGTTTTTATTATTTGTTTCTTGTGCCTTTACCTGTGTACTCTGTAAGGCACTTTGGGTATGAAAAGTGTTATATAAATAGATCTGCCTTGCCTACACATCTAAACACAGTTAACAGTCTTTTTATAACACATGCATGAAACACAACTAGTTTACATCATTTCAATTTATTTAAACTTTCATCACATTCAGTTTTCATGTATTACACTTCACCCAAAATTTCTATTTAGCTCACATCAGATTCATACATGATTTCCACCGTTAATGAACATCAGTGTATCCCTTCATTCACCATGCTCATCAAGTCATCACACTGAAAACTGAAAACAGTTCTCTCCTGATGTTTGGTCAACAGACGGTTTTCCTGGTGTGTGTTTACAGAACAATGTGAAACAAATAGTGTTAATATTGTCATCTGTGTGGAATCATACATCTAGAGCAAGCTTCACAATGTTGACAGTAAACAGTTTGTGTTGTTCTCAAGCTGCAGCGATGGAGGCATCATCCAGCTGTCGACCCTGAGGCTGAGGAGAAATAAACAGAATGCCATACTTTAAAACACTGATTATCTTAACATTCACATAACAATGACTGCTAATTCAGTTTGTGTAGATGCATTTCTGTGAGTGTGTTACCTTGACAAAGATACGTTGGGGCAGGAAGCGCCTCAGTGTGTGTGTGTTGGTGGTCAGGCAGCGGGGCAGGCTGATGTTGAGCTGTGGTAGAGTCTGGTAACCAGCCATCAGTGGGTAATAGTTGTACAGCATCTGCTGCTCTGAGCCAGGGAGGATACGCAGACGCACCTGCAAACACACACATTCACACACACTGTACAGTAAATGCATTTTTTTGTTCATGCATTCTTTCCTTAAGCTCATATTTCCAACTCTGGGTTTGGCTGAAGTATGCTATTAAAATAATAATTTATATGCTAGCATTAGGTGACAGAAGACAGGATTCTTGTGGAACTGAAAGTATTAACTGTACCTGTACTGACACAGTTTACTAGCTTATATATTTCTACAGCATAATCAAATTTGTGAAATTCAGTTGTAACTTTTGGTTTTGATTTGACACCCCAAGATTTTTAGTGACCTCTTCTGGCACCCTTATGACAAATTTGCCGGAGACGTTAACAAATTATGTAGTTATGGGAGAAAACGTCGACAGTGAAACAGCATCAGTCATGTGAGTTAAATGATCACTACGTCAGACCTTGTTGAGAAAAGGCATTTCCATATCCTATTTACTGCAAAAACTCTCTTTCACAAAGGAAAAACAAACACCTCCGACCTGACCTTCTAATGCGATACTTACTAATGTGCATAAAAATATGTTCATGGAAACAGAGCCAGATTGAAAACAAAACTGATCAGAGCTAAAAGGCAACATGTAACACTTTTCCTTTGGTTCAGTTAAGTTACACAGATGTATTCGGAGTTTTGACTCAGCTGATGGGAATGCAGCTACATCACCTTTTACCAACACTCTATGTAAACGTGAGCATTGTCGTACCTGTTTGAGTCCAGAGAACATGAAGGCATCAGACGGTTCAACAGCCATCTCCACCTCCTGCACCAGAGCTGTTCTGTTCTCTATGTGGTAACGAACTGAAAGAGACTCTCTGACTCGCCCAAATGATGGTAGATCTACACCAAAACAGAGACATATAGAAGTAAAATGCTGACATGCAACACAGCTGACTGTCATAAAAATTAATCAGACATGAACACAAAGTTAAGTTACAAGTTAAAATGTGGACAATGCATGTGATGTGTGTTTTCACTTGACTGACCAGCGTGGATGTAAAGAGGGACAGACTCCAGGATGACGTGAGGTAGAGTGACTGTAGTTTGGATGAGTGGACTGTCTGCACTGGCGGACTTCCTGTACAACAGAGTTAAAACAGAGTTAATCACTTTACAAGCCTGTTCAAAGCCACAGATCACTCCTCTCAAACTGTGTATGTCATACCTCCTCCATGATATCAGGTACTGCCCTGTAGCCACAGTGTTATTGCTGCTGGTCACTGGTGGACACCGGAGACAGAAACACTCACTGGCACACTCATCTGTCTGCAAAACAACTGATCACACACACACAATACGTTCATATCCATAGAACTTACATTATATTTTTTAATTAAAGCTATAAATGTAAAATGTTATTTGTAAGATAACAGTAAAAACTAGTCAGGTACCATCCTGTAGCTGTGACTGAAGCTGTGGTGTGTTTGTGGTCATAGTTATCAGCTGAAGAGAGGAGGAAGCGAGCAGAAGAGGCCAAGGTGACGTTGATAGGACGTCTGTCATCAACAGGAAGGGGATGTCCACGGCTACCCGATCCAGTGGCTCAAACTGCACACACAGACAGGTCAAGATAGGATTTTCTTTATTGATACCAATATCGATACTGATACTGCACCTAGCCAAAAAGCCCTCTGGTACACCTGCTTTGAAAATACAAACCCACATCCCAAAAAGTCTAGACACTGTGTAAAGCAAATTAAAACATAATGCAACGATTTACATATCTTTTTCAATGTATATTCAATTGAATACAGTACAAAGACAAGATATTTAATGTTCAAAATAAATAAATAAATAAATAAATGAAATAAGTTTGGACAGGGGCAACAAAAGACTGGGAAAGTTGTGGAATGATTACAAAAAACACCTGTTCTGTGAACACTTCACAGAAACATATTAACTGGTAACAGATTAAAGTATCATTTTTTTTTATTAAAAGGGACATCATTGAGAGGCTCAGTTGTTCACAAGCAAGTATGGTCTTTGTGAAAAGCTGTAAGTAATCCAATAGCTTAAGAACAACACTTCTCAACAAAAAATTGAACAGAATTTTGGGATTTTGCCACATAATGTCATTAAAAGATTCAGAGAATCCAGAGAAATCCTTGCACTTAAGGGGCGAGACTGAAAAGCAATACTGAATGCTTGTGACCTTCGACCCTTCAAGAGGCACTACATTATAACCAACATGATTGTATTAAGGACATTATTACATGGTATTACACAATGTTTGTTTCTTGTCTATGAACCAAAACATCAAAGCGAAGTCCTTGTATGTGAAAACCTATGTGGCAATAAACTGGATTCTGATCCTGAAGTACCAGCTACAAACCTTGGTGGACATAAACTTGACAGACACCTCAAATGGGACCACCGTCTCTATGGTAACCGTCTCATCCTATTGGACAACAGAACAAGAGAGGAGTGAACAAGATGGAAAAAGTTGTAAGCATCTTTAATTTAAACATGTGCAAACTGAACAAAGACAACAAACATTGTGTTGTCAGATGAGCTTCTTTACCTTATGACATTTGCAGACAATTTGACGTCCTTCCACTGTGGTATCGATGCTGTATGCCACATGGAACAGGAAGACCCGTGGTCCAGTTGACACACATTTCACATATACACATCTCTCCAACTAGAGACACACACACAAACACATTTCAGAGATACTGGAATCCCTGCTTTTTACTGTGGAGAAGCTAAAATGTAGGCAGGTGTGTAAATGTGGAACTTACAATGCAGAACATGTTGTGTTCTTTTTAATTTGTACCTTTTGGCCTGGTTTGAGATCTCCTAGAGGAACGTCAGGGAGCAGGCCAGGTGCAGTGTCATCACAAACCTTTGAGCCATCGAGTGTTACATGCGTGGTTTGGCCTAGATTGGCATCCTGGCCTGAAACAATCAATCCAGACAAACACAAAACCATAAACTATACACTGATGTTATCTTCTGCATTTGAAATATTGGCAGCTTTACCATTCCAAAAGCTCATTTAGCTGCTATACAAGACAGAGGGCCATAATATCATTTCAGGACTGTTAATGTTTCTGTGAACAGATTAAACAAATACTTAGTTTGGTGCTTTAACTCTTTCTCTGCTGTACTTGTATCAGTGTACCTGGTTTGAGGCCAGCTGTCAGCTTGACATCCTTCGCCACACCTTCCTCCTGGGATTGGACAATGAGGCTGATGCAATACATTTCATTGTTGAGTGCAGGAGGCTGGTGGCTCAGCTGAACAGAGATCTTTGGGACTCTGGAGATGATCCTGAGCAACAAAACAGGAACAGACACTTCATGCCTCTGTTGACGTGAAAACAGTATCTGGTAGAATGTTTCCAGGAATACTGGGATTGTGCTGTGCCTGAACAAAGCCTTACATGGTACTATGCTGCATGGTCAGGCTGTCCCAGTCCAGCTCCTGACGTGTGTCGAGACCCCGCCCCCATCGACGGGATGACCTGCTGGCCTGCAAGGCTTCGTGGGTTGAGGCTGCATCTCCACCCGCACCTCTCCAGCTCAGAAACACACAGCGGCCGCTGTCACTGCCCAGCATCACCTCAATGCCTGTCATCTATGGGTGCAAACCCAGCAACACACAGTCAGTTACATCTCTGTCTCCCTCAGAGACACACACACACACACTCACACACACACACACACACACACACACACAGACTAACGCACACACACAAAACTGTCTCACCTCTATCTTCTTGCCAACGTCTTCAGTCTTCGCCACAAAGCTGAAGTTGTAGCATTTGGTTTTTCCTGGCAACAGGCTCATACTCTCTTGCCCAGAAGGTTCCACCACACACCACTGGTTGTACTCCTACACACACATACATACACACTTTTATTGTTTTATCATTTTAAAGGAATACTTCACTCACAAACTGAATATCTGTATATCAATTATTCACCATGTATTAGTTAAATTTGCGAAGATAACAGTTTTTATTGTAAGACTCCACGGTGAACAAAGAATCCCAAAGCGAAGAGAATTCATGATGAATGAAGTCATAGGGGGTCCACATTTAACAATGCTTGTGCTTTCAAATAAGTTGCCCAGGTGCACTTGCACTTTTCTGTGCTTGAGCCTGTTTATGCAGAAGTGTTTTTAATTGTAAGGTTTTATCAAAAACTTTATTATACCCAGGGTTTTCCCTGCACAGAGAATTAGGAGGCAGTCTGCTTTGTCAAACTAATCCCACCTCCAGCTCTTGACAAAGATCTCACGGGTGTCTTTATGGAAAACACTATTCTCTAACAAGCATTGCCATTGGTGGAATCATGTCATTTGAAACTGCAATCGTAGCATTACGCCGGCATAGTGGCGCCATATCATAATCGGCACAGTGCATCGGGAAAAGCGCAGCCAAATAGAAAGAAAGGAGCCGCCTGTGCATGTGGTCGGAATAGGATTACCTCCACCTCGTTTTGAGCCAGGAAAAACCAGTGTGTCTAGCTTGCGTAGTGACAATCTCTTTGCTTGATCCTGGAAAAAGAAATGTTTTGTGCCCTATATCACATTTGTGCGGAGCGTACCTGGTTACTGAGGCTGACAGCCAGCTTGTTGAATGATACAGGATGAGGACAGTCAGCTCGGAGGAAAACCTGCAGTTGGATGGGCTGGTCTACATGGAAACTGGGAGACTGGAACTTGGCCTTACACTGGACTGGAGTCAGACAGAGAGAGTGGAAACATCCTTATATTCTCTTAGAACAATAAAACAACAGACATATTGCAGTTCTTATTGGGAATATGGGTCACACTGAACATTGCTTTAGGATATTATCAGCCTCATGCTTGAAGCTTTGGATGCTTGAAGAGGCTTTCAATTTAATTGCCAAAAGTAAATCAGAAAAGAAAGTATCCAATTGCCTGCAGTTTTTATGACATTTATCTGAAACCCAACAGGAAGAACTTGGTGCATTGCTCCTCACGTACATGATAAACATGTAGGAAAGCAATTATTTTGAGTGTGAACAGTTCCTTTGAGTGTTTACTAACTGAATGGGATGTAGTCCTGCACTTCTATAGTGAACTCATTTGATCCAGACAAAGCCATGCGGTCGTTCCACAGCGCCCTGGCTGCACTGGCAGAGGACTGATCACACTCCGGCTCGGGGTCAGGGACCTCGTTCTGAAACAGAAAGACAATTAAAATGTGCATGAAATTAAAATGTATTTCCCTGGAGTGTGACCTGTGGCTGCTGGTCACAGAGACAGCTAATGTGTGACTAGTTCCACTGTACAACAACAAAGTGCATGTTTCTTTACATTACTGTCATGTTCAGTTCATGTATTTAAATCATCCCCTCACTGCATATAGCAACATTCTGACATGGCTAGGTGCCATGCTAGGTATTTGATTTGCTGAGCATGTCGTTTTTAACCCAGATGCGATCCTTTCACTCACCATCAGGACTTTGATGAGATTCTTCTCAATCCTCGACTTCTGTTCATCCTTCAAGGTTGAAGCTAGAAGACAAGATGACTAAATCATTACCTATTCAACCATATATTATTAGAGCTGTCTAATTATGTTATGTTTTGTACTAACATTACAAGTGTTATGTTTTATGTATCTAAGGATAATATTAGCTCTAAATTTAGGAAACAATCAAATGGCAGATCTATCACAATCTGTCGGCTGGACCCGGCAGATTTTTCCAGGTGAAGGACTGGTGGGAACATTTGGCCAACAACCGCCACACAGAGCAGGTTCTTCTAAAGTTTTATAGGACCAAGAATTACTTATTTTAGGGCTGGGCAATATATCATGACATGAAACTACACACTGTCTTAATGGAATACTTCACACGCAAAATGATCATTTGGATATCAATTACTCACCCCGTGTTTTGCTGAATTCGTGATAAAAACTTTGTTGTCCTCGCATGCCTCTACAGTGAATGAGGAATCCAAAAATGACTACTTGTATCACTTGTATATAGTTGTATCAGTTACCCACCCAGTGTTACATTGAATTTTTGAAGGATTTTGGTTGTCTCACATGCCTCCACAGATAACAGAGAATCCAAAAATGAAAAAAAAAGAAAAAAGAAAAAATTAAAGTAAAAGTGGAGCCATATTTACCAACAGCAGAACTGTATCAAAACATCTGTTTACAAAAATATCATATTTGATTTTCTCCATATCACCCAGCCCTGCTTGTTTTGTTTTTTTATTGACTTGCTGGTCTCATGTGTTTTAGTGTTGGGTTAAACTAGTTAAAATCTCCCATTGAAATTTATCTCAATTTTGAGAAAAGCTATTAACTGAAACATCAAGATAAATCGTTGTATGATATGGACGTTTTATCGTGATTTACAGCCATATTGTCTCGCACTCAAAACAGGTTATGTTAGAAAGGCCTCTGGCCATGGGACAATGTAATTCTAATGAAACCTGGGGGAATAATAATGAGGTCATCCACACTTGTTATCAAAATATAACAGAAGTCAACTGAATCTGAAGTAAAATACAAAGTTGGAAATTTTGTGTCATCAATAAAAAACTGCATTAGCTCCATCAGAGCATAGGTGGCACAGTGATTTGCTGATAATGTCTCTGTATAAGCCTCTTGCTTACCTCTGCCCAGCAGCTCCATGCAGTATATGATGTAGTCTTTAACACTGGCCATCAGATAAGCGCAGCGCAGAGCGGTGGTCAATATGGCTGTCAGGAGGCCCCACCATCGCTCTGTGCGATAGTCGCACATCACATAGTCCAACAACCTGATAACGTACCACACACACTCACTCAGATATGTTGCTTACAAACACATGGTAAAGAAACAATCTCCTTGCAACTCAAGGCTCATCACCCATCACCATCTTATTTCCACACTAGGTGTATTCCATCTTTTAATTTCTCTAACTTGACTGCAAAACATTTGTATTTTTCTCTTTCATGACAAACTGTGCAGTGAGCATTGTTGACACTTCGGGTGTAGTATTACTTTTAAGTGAGTGATTGTTGGTTCTATCCTGACCTGTGAATTTCTGATAAATTAATGAGAATATACAATAATCTTCACGGCGCATTGTTCTTTTCCAGCAATTGCGGCAACAGATCGCAGATGAAGCTAATAAGGCAACAGCTTCACTAAACTGAGCCAATCAAATCAACTGTTTACCATATATTTTCAACTGTTCAACAAAGTTATAGTGTTGTGAGAGAGATGGCAGCACGAAGCACAAAGCAACTGACCATGCTACTTTCTGGTTACAGACTGTCTGAGACTGTTCTCCCTGGTCTAACAAAAACAAAAAAACACTACACATCTTGACCATGTTTGTCGTCAGCTTTCTCCAATATGACCATTATTAAAACCAAGTACTGTTCCAGGCTTACCTGTGATCTACACATGTGCTTGTGAATAGGGCTACCACTAACGATTATTTTCATTGTCGACTAATCTGTCGATTATTTCTTCAATTAGTCGACTAATCATTTCATCGAAAAATGTGTTAAAATGTTGAAAAATGTCAGTCTGTCTCGCCCAAACCCCAAAATTACGTCATCTAATGTCTTGTTTCATACTCACGCCAAAGGGTTTTAGTTCACCGTCACGGGAGAGAGTGTAAAGCTGCCAATATTTGAACGTAAGAAGCTGCATTAAGAGTATTTTGGGGTACTTTTATAGTACTTTTCTATGAAAAATGACTCAAACCAATTAGTCGACTACTAAAATAGTCATCGATTATTTTAACAGTCGATTAGTCATCAATTAGTCGACTAATCGTGGCAGCCCTACTTGTAGGAGGAAGGTTCCTGTAAAGTTACCGGGCTCTGGATGTGACGTAATCGCTGCACGTCCATTTTGACTGGGGCGACGTAGGGGTGTAGGGATGTAGTTAGCTGTTAGCTGTTAGCAGTGTCTGTAATAACTCAGTAACTCAATATACGGTCCGTGAAAAAAATAGTTTTTCCAGCGGATATCTTAGTTACAACATGATTGAGCTAGCAAAGCAGTTTTGTGTTGCTATGTGTGGTATTTATTGAGTTTTGGGAAATCACGAAGTCTAGAAAGCATCAGCTGACAGGGACAGCTAACAGCAGCAGCAAAGCTAACATCAGGACGTCATCTGTTAAAAGCCTCCCGTTGTCGGATACGACATGAAACTACTCCAGTTAGCTCAATCATGTTGTAACTAAGACATCCGCTGGAAATTTTTTTTTTTTTCCACAGACCGTTTATTGAGTCATTGAGTTAAGACAGACACCGCTAATGGCTAACAGCTAACTACATCCCTACACTCCTACGTCACCCCGGTCAAAATGGACGTGCAGCAATTACGTCACATCCAGAGCCCGGTAACTTTACAGGAACCTTCCTCCTACTCAGCCCTCTCAGTGGAGACATGGCGGTTGAGAAGGCCGGGCGAGAGGACATTCCTGTAGTAGTTCCTGCCCCCCAAATAGTACCAGGAACTTCTTCAGTGGAAATGGGCCTTTAGTAACTGGCCCTATTTAAGTTTAAACTGAATAACCCTGATGTACATGTAAATTATAGAGTGGAATTGTCCTAAAAAATTTAGCATGGGTTCTGACTTACTTTAGGGCTTTGGTGTAGTCTTTAGCATGGTAGTATTCTTCTCCCATCTGCACCACTGTGAAGGAAACAGAGATTGAGACACATATTAAGAGGAGTGAGACAAGGCTGGACACAACAAATAAAATACAAAGTACAACAGAAAATGGTCCTTGGGGGTTAAAAAAAATCAGAATATGTTACTTTGATGAGCATACCTCACTGTGATCACATAACATCAACAATATATGCCAATCATTTTTATATCCTTCATGGTGCACCAAAGCCTCACAGATGTCTACCTGTGCATGCAGGAGCTAACTAGCAACGCTTCAAGGGGGTAAAACATTGATAATTAAACTCACTATGAAATACAAACAGCAGACACCAGTAGAAAATTGAAGTGCTTTGGATACTAATGAATTGAAACACTTGTCATTTTGCTGAAGGATCATTTGGAACCCCCTATAGGGCCACTGGAGGTATTTAAGGACCTGTGGAGATTATAAAGTGTAATGATACTCACTGAGGTGACTCTTCATTCGAGGACACTTGTACTTCTTAAACTGGGCGACAGCATTACTGAGAAGTGCTATTATCAGCTCCTGAGGGTACAGAGATGGAAAGAAGCATGTTTTAATACGGCAGTACAGCAGCTCCAAGGGGCTTCTTTCAAAATGGAGCTGTGATGACAGAGGATCAATATTTCACAGCGGGAGGTGAATCTTTCTTAAGAGCATTTTTTTGCTCTAGGTGCTGACAACAACTCAAAACTAAAAACCCTCAAAAAAGACATTGTGGCAGATTACAATGCAAACCACTATACAGAAACTGCACATAATTTTTCAGGGGCTTGTCTTATCTTATTTTCTACAAACAAAAAACATCTGAATATTTGAAAGATGCTATAATCACATATAAATTACAGTACTAGTAGTTTTATGCTTAATAATTTCGGCCTTTAAGTAAATAACACAATGAAACTAATGTAGTGTATTCAGTGATACCCTTTTCCCACCAAAATGTGTGCATGTATGTGGGTTTTTTAAATGCAAGAAAGCCTGTTACAAATGCCAGTAGTCCAAAGCCATGTACAAGGCTCTGCAGCAGACGAGCATGCCTTTCTGTTTTCTTTCCTTGTGAGTCATATTCCGTTTAACAGACAGGCCAGGAAAATGGTTAGTAAACAGTAGAAAGCAGCATGGAGGCCAGTGAAATTGTTAGGGTGCTTACTTCTTTTTTATATCTCTTAATTATTCAGTCTCTCTCTCGCAAACTCAGAAATGATTTAAGTTGGATTGATGTTCAGATGCTGCTTAGAAGTAGACTAACAGTATTTTTTGGCAGCTGGTCATTGAACCGCACTGGCAAAGAAGCTAAAATTAGCGCATCCACCTGGGTGTTGAACTCCCATCACTGCTTATCGAAACTGATCAAAGCTGGAGCCGATAAGTACCTGATAAATACCTGTGATTACTGCAGAGTCATTTGTCCCAGGAGTGAATGCTGATGGTAACCTTTATCATTACGTTCAAAAGCCAGATGTTAACAGGTGTTAGTGGGTTTTTTGTTGTTGCTTAAGTGTGAGTTCTTACAGAATGTGGTACATCTCTCTCTTTGATCTGCAGGGCCAGAATCCCACTCTTCTCTTTCTCAGCATCTGGAGGATCAATACCTGGAAAGACAACAAGCCATGTTTTACCCAGACATTTCAAACAGTGTCACAAACATTTCATTTATTATTATTATTAATGGTCAGGGGTGTCATGATGCTATGCTCAAAAATTTGTCATCCGACCATTTCTAGGTAGACATCAGACAAACTGTGTGTGTGTGTGTGTGTGTGTGTGTGTGTGTGTGTGTGTGTGAGAACATACTCTGGTGTCCTTGTCTCCAAGGTCTCTGGCCATAGAAGTCCAGTCCCCCACTCTGGGTGTCCACTGGTTCGGAGGGGGGGTGGCTGACTCCAGCCTAGAACAACAAACCAATCCAATTAAACCATTACTGTGTGTTTTATGGGCAAGACTGTACAGACAAGCTTCCTTACACAAACTTCTATTCAGTCAGGTTTAAGGTAGTGATTGTTATTAATGTTGTTCTTCTTAATTTCTCAAGACTTTACTAAGAATTATTATAAAGTTAAGACAATTGCAGCAGCACTAACTGGTACTGCAACAGAAAATTGTGTTGTGACATTCTTTACACAAAAATTTCTGTCACTCTTCATATAAACAACAAAACTCTGAATGTCTTCCAAGAGAAACTGTGTTCCAAATCGCATACTTTTCATTAGCCTGGCATCACCTGACCAATTTGCAAATGCGAGTTAGTCTGAAACCTCTCAGTTCTTTTTTTGATTTAAAAGGGGCATTACATTTAAAACGGAAAAATGCAATCATTTTAACTTTCCTTAAAATAATATAATATTGCACTGAGTGGAAGTGGAAATGTTAATTACATTTGTGATAAACAATTCTGACTCAGCGAAAGCTTTGACTGGTTACAGTCATGTGATCAATACAGTCAAGTGATGCTCGAGTATGTTTCCCTATGAACAGTCTGCTGGTAATTGTTGATTTAGTATGCAGTGCGTTTGTGTGCGATTTTGAACACAGCCCACTGTCTGAAAGTGAGTGGCAATATCCCAGTATTTAAACCCTATTGTGTCTCCCCCCTCTCTATGACGGCTGGCTGTTTGCATCAGGTATGAATCTTTTGGATTTCTAACATGGTCAGTATGAACCACTTCTTTTCTAGTATAACCTGACGCTTAGATACGCATAACAGAGTAGCTGTAGCTTAATCACCTGACAAAGCTGCTGTGCCAGCTGTTTCCTGTCCTGGCTGTAACAGGCAGCTTGCTGGTAGTAGAAACCAGGATTCTGTGTCTGGATGGCTGTCAGACCTAACTTTATTGCTTCATCAAACAGCTCACCAAATGACTGGAACCTTTTCGGAAGCAAACAGGAAGAGACAGTTAAGGTTTGGGTTATGACATGTAGGCGTTATACAGTATATGTACCGGCCTGCCTTTAGCAGGGATAAAGATTATGGTAGGTCCTAGTACAAAATGACTCTGATTATAACTGATGAGCGTGTCTCAGTCTCAATCTAATTTGTACAAAAATTATACCAACGCAACTGAGGAAACATGACATACAACTAACAGGGGTAAAGAGCAGACCAGGTGCATGGGTCTGTCATGCCGAGCCGGCCATCCTCAAAAATATTTATTATCTACAGCTTCATTGTTCTAGAAAAAAACAAGTTTTTTAAAGTAATGTTTTCAAACATGCAGCCCAGTAAATAAAGAGCTTACATCATTTCTCATGAATATATACAGTATGTATTCTTAATTGAGATTTAATCATTTCAACAAGTTGCACACAGGGTGTTAAAGGTAGTGTGTATCTCACTGTTTAGACATCCATGCTGCGTGCTCGAATGCCAGCTCAGCACTGCCAATCTTCTTCTTACACAGGTCAATGTGCTTCCTGAACTGGGCTATAGCATCTAGAGGAGTGTTATGCTGGAAACACAGACGACAGATCTAAAGGGACCAAAAACAGGAGAGAGATGTCAAGGAAGAAAGAGAAAAATGAAAAATGGTTAATGGTCAGTAACTGGTTTAGGCTGCCTCCTCAAGAAGAAGAAGACAGAAACTTTACTTTATTAATCCCTGTGGGGAAATTTAATTTTTTCCCACTCTGTTGTCGTATACACACAGGCCCAAAATACACACACATGCACAAACAGGACCTACACACGCATTACATGGAGAGATGTCAGGGATAGGGGGCTGCCCATGGACAAGCACCCCGAGCAGCTGGGGATTTGGTGCCTTGCTCAGGGGAACCTTGGCAGTGCCCTGGAGGTGAACTGGCACCTCTCCAGCTACCAGTCCACGATCCATATTTGGTCTGGACGAGGACTTGAGCTGGTAACCCTCCAGTTCCCAACCAAAGTCCCTATGGACTAAGCTACTGCCACCACAAAGGGATAATTTGGATCTTTTAAAGGGAAGCTGTATGAGGTACTTATTTATAGTCAGTGTATTAGCAACAGTAGATGGCGGTCGACACACCCACAGTTTGGACGAGAGGGTGGGAGTGTCACAGAAGCTAAGGAATATACTGCTGTGGACACTGGGGTTAGCAAAACATATTTTAGCCACTTAATAAAATCAATATCAGTTTAAGTGTACGTTATATGGAGAATATTTTCACTGCCTTACCTTGCCGCACACAGCCCTTTCCAAACTAGAAGCCATCAGCAGCTTTAGTTCCCCATCTATGCTCTGATCAAAGCCACCAAACTCCATTGACAAATACAATAATTTTAATTTTCAATAGTTTTTCTCAATGAAGTCTGGCTTTGAAGAGAGCAATATAACAGCTTCAACAATCCATCAGAAATCGCTGTCTGACAGCAAGGTAAAGAAGTGAAATTATTCTCAGTATAGAGTACACTTAAACTGATACTAATTTTTTTGGGGTGGTTAAAATACATTTTGCTGCTGCGCCCGACCACAGCAGTACATTGTTTAGCTTTCCTGGCAATGCTCCTGCCTGCTTCTCCAAACTGTGAGAGGTGTGTGTGTCAAAGAGAAACTCCAAACAATGCCTGGACCTGATTGTCCAGAAACTGTCCAGTTCAATTGAGAAAACAGTTTGAGATACCTTGTCACTGGCCATAGTGTTGATCAGAAGAACATTTTCCCCTAACAACTCCAAACAGACAGACAAAAATGTACCTTATAATTGATGAATCCAGCCATAGTTTTGATCTCCAACATATTGGTCTCATGGGCCCTCAGCTCATGAACAAGACTGTACGCAGTTCTGTAATACCTACAGACACAGACATACTTAACAAATAAGAGAAACAGCTAGAGTACAACATACAGGTCTACAAGTGCCTATTACTGCCAGCAAGGAGAAACTAACTTTCTGATGCCAAAAAAGTGATATAAGAAGGTTCAATTTCATGGCACAGCAGTTGGTGTCCTTTGGTCTTTCAGAAACACAGAACAGTAGTTTGTTTCCTCTAATCATGACAGCAGCTAATGAACAATAACATCATTATTTCCAGACATTTGAATACATTTTCTTGAGATCTGACAGTATTTGTTTACTTCAGTGCTGATGGAGAGGCACTGCTGCTGAGAATTTTATGTCTCATTAAGTCCCAACATGAGCCGATCACAACAAACAAGAGAGTATAATCTTATTCATTTGAGTCTAGAGGCTCAGACTTACTTGAGAGCATTCTGGGTGTCCTGCTTCAGCTCACTGAAGAAGGCAATTTTAAACTGGTGTCTGACAAACAGCAGCTGGGGACATTAGAAGACGGGGAAGAGATGAGAGGGGAGGAAGAGGACAGTGTGAGCATACAAAAGTACTTTTTCTACCTTTCATCCAAAGTAGTTGAATTAGTGCACTCATCGAAACTAAAGCTGGAGTGCATTCATTGTTTTATTTGCTCTAATGGGGGTGGTGTGTGTGTGTGTGAGTGTGCATGTGTTCTCCTACCTGATGTGTTGTCTTGTTGAGGAACTCTTTATGTGATTTGACTCGACGGATCTCAGTGTAGTAGTATGTCTGAGCATGTTCATAGAAAGCATTCTCCAACCTACAGAACCACAGGGAGGACTTCAGTTTAGTAAACATAGAATGTTTGGAAAGGATCTCAATGTATTTATTTGCTGCAACTGTTAGAGATGCATTTGATTGATTTCCGTGTGAAGACTGCGCCACAGTAAAAAGGTTGTCAATGCCACAATAATAATTATAATGCATTTCCAATAATAGGAATGTAACAATACCAAAACTCCTTGATACGATAATACCACGATAAAAAGTCCATGATCTAATATTAATCACGATATCAAAAAACAAAGAAAATAATCAGAACTTGGAAAAATGTCCTTTCTTAAACTATAATTCTGTGTGTTTTTGCCATTTTCTTGTTGGGTATGAGACTGTCTCTGTGAGTCTGTCTTCTTGTCTAGTATGACTACGAACTCAGCTGTACAATCAGGGCTTGACATGAAGCTTTAAAAAATAAAATCAATAAAGATGTTTTATTACAAAAAATACAATTAACAGTTACTCACAGAACAGATGTTTGACACAATGAACTGAATTCCACTGTTATGCATTTATCAACTAAACTCTTCAAACTTTAATCAGATTAAACTGGAAAGCCAAATAGTAGATGCCTTCTGGACCATTAGTTTATTAATTTCAAAATATCTCTCTACATCTATTAAAATATGTATCTATATGGCATTAGTGAATTGGTAACTACCTTATTATGTAGCCCACTAAGTGATCAGTGTGTGGCAGCACAAAGAGACTCTTGCCAGACAGATCACAGGCATTACAGAGAGCTGCTGCTCTCTCTGATGCTACCAGGTCCTCTCCTGCACAAACAAGAAAATAAGTGAGGTTATGGCAGGTAACAGAAACTGGAAACTGACAGCTGATTGGGTTGTGTTCAACAGTAAATGTAAATTTGTGAACTAATACCTAGAGCTAGTTGGTTTAAAAGTTCAAAATTCATCAGATGTTTTTAGATAATCAGAAAACTGCACATTTTTTTAAGGTTTTCAGTACGCATGGGACCCTTTTGTACTGCTGCCAGTCAGAAAGAGATAACACATGTGCATAACCTAATATGATTGAGTTAAGACGTTAACCTGGAGGTAGAGGAGTTTTCTTCTGGATTAGAACCACAGCCACCTTGGTGTTCCTTCCCTGCAGACTGGTCCTGCAGACAAGCAAACACAACACAAGTTGACTGCAGATGCAGTTTACCTCAGTTATTTTCCTGCTAGGGGTGTCAAGAGCTGATCTGCAGGATAGTGTCAGCTATGTGAAGCCCTGTCCATTCCCAGTGCTTTTCTTGTTTATTTCAGGTATGACAGCTGTCAGAGATGCTTTCATTACTAAAGTTACTGAATACTCGAACAAGTTCAGTAAAAATGTAATGAGAAACACTTACTATGTTGCAATAACAGTCTTCTGGCAGAGCTGCATGATCTAGCATTCGTTATTTAGTTATTTATAAATGAAATAAATGAAAATGGATAATGGTATTTATGGCAGAGCTAACACCATGTTTTATTGAAACTGAAAAACAAATGCTGAAAAAACAAATGACAAGTTGTATCTGATGACAAAAACCAACCAGCAGAACAGACCTCCACATTTACAGTACATAAAAACAGTTTAATAAAGTGTACCAGTCTAGCCTGAAGCATCTACCTGCTTGCTCACTGCAGGTAACCCAATAAAACTCCTTCCTGGGGCACCCAGTGACTCAGTAGGTAGAGCAGGCACCCCATGTACAAAGACAATGTCTTTGCCACAGAGGCCTTTGCTGCATGTTGTCCCCCCTCTGTCCCCCTTCATGCTTCTGACTGTCCTGTCATTAAAGGCCAAAAAGCCCCCCAAAATAATCTTAAACCGTTCTAAAGGGAAATAAAATGTACACCTACCTGACAATCTCCACTTTAGTTGCACATTCAGATTGCTTCTCTTTCCACTGTGGGTCATCCCAGTCCAGCTCGTAGAATAGAACAACCAGAGCTGGTACCAGGTTCAGATGTTTATTCATCCAACCTGTTTTCAGGATCCCTTTAGGAATGTACCACTCATAGGATGTTCGCTAGACAGATAGACAGAGAAGATTAACTGTTTAGAGGAAAAAGGTATACATACTGCACAGACTGCAGCATTGATCTCACATGATGACTTTCTAGATCTCTCTATCCACTGCTCACCTTAGTGCGACATTTGGGGTATTCATGATCTCCTGGGAGGACTTTGAAAGAGATAGGAACTCTGTCAGCTCTCCGGTTGGCGCAGAAGGCATCCCAAATGGCCCGGTGCACAGCATTGTACACCACATCCAGACCGGTGAGAGCCACGAAGGCCATTGGCCGACAACAAAGCTCTGGAGGAAGTTCCCACTGGGAACCTGCCATCCTGATAGTTTAACAGTGGATACACCTACACAGGACAGGACAATGTTACTACACCAGTAACATCTTTAAAGGAAATATATTTTCTGAGATTCTCCTGCTGTGCTAAAACCCTAGTACTACAAGGTTATAATGTGTCCTTAATGAGAGATAACAGTCAGAAACAGTCAGCTCCCAGCATCTTTTAGAAAAGATTTTAAGATTTTTTTTATTTTTGACCCATTTAATGGTTTGGGACCGGCCTCTATTGCAGACTTTATAGTTTTATAGTCCCTCACAAGCAATCAAATCTTTTCTGCTGGGATTCAAAATATACACACTTACATGCAAAAGAAAAAGGCATTGCAGCTTTTATTAACTATTCTCTAAAATTATGGAATATCCTTCCAAAAGCTATGAGATGCGAGCTTGGTGAACATTTTTAAGTGACAGCTGAAACCCTATTCATTTAGTCTGGCTTTTATTTAACGTAGTTCTTCTTATCATTTTCTGTTAATTTTTGCTATTCTTGCTGCTCTCTGTGCTTTTTTCGTTCGCTTTTATATTTCGTTCGTATCAACTGTCTTTTTATTGTCTCATCTCATTGTCCTTTAAGCTTTTGTGTTGCATCTTCTAATAGGGATTTTCTCTCAGTGTTTTTAAGGATTTATGTTTCTACATTTTGGGGCCAAATTGAACAATGTGTTTATACATCTAGTTCGACTATATTACACTTCTTGACATAAAATGTATTCCGTGCAGGAAGACAGCAAACCACCAAACATGAACAGACAGAGCCTCGGTGGATGTCGCCGTACAGGTCACAAGACTTGCAGCTCAGCAGAGTTGAGCTAAGTAGCTGCCAACAGTGACAGCTCAGTTGTTTACATCCTACAGACTGGAGCTCGATTGTTTATCTCCCACTAGAGGGTTTCTAGATTTCTCAGTTAGCACATCTCGTGCATATACAAATTAACCGTAGTTAATGTTACATACAAACGGAGATGGCACATTAACGTTGCATTTTTATGCTAGCTAGCACTGTAGACATACAGAAACCGTTAAGACGAAAGCGGAAGTGAGATAAGCTAGTTTGGCTAAAGCTACTGGTCTTAATAAAACGGATACATTGAACAACAACATACCTCAGTGGCATTACTTCAGGTGAATCGGTATAGTGCAAGCTCCAGCTAGCTTGGTTGAGTAAGCTAGCTCTTCATGGGCTGTTAGTAGACCAGTGGGGCGGTTCTACCAAGGTTAATAGTTAACGTTAGCTAGCAGAGTGGGCGAGGTTGTGAATTTATCTAACGTTAATTCAGTGAGAAACCGACAGTGAACTATTAGTTTTTGCCTCCCTGGCCTCGTTTCAGCCACGTCCCAGCGCTGGCCACCGTCCCACAGCTAGTCACTGGCGTGTCAAACTCGACAGGAGCACAAAATAATAGCTAATGTAGCAGCTGTTGCTGAAGCAACAACAAACTAGCTAGTTAGCCATCAGCGGCGGAACTTTAACGACACTTCCGGTTTGACTTTTCAAAATAAAGGGGACACACTAATGGTGAAAACGTACTATAATTATTTTGTTTCCATAACATGTCTGTCAGACTAGTGGAAGAAAATGTCCAAAATACACATTTAGGTGTTTATTTTAGCTCAGATTTCTGTTCTGGAATTTTAAACAAAAAGTGCACATTTAATGCCTTATTTACATACCAGTAAAGCTTGTAATACAAAAACAACTTTCATGGTGATATCTGTTTGGGGTTTTTTGTACCCCATTCACATGTAGTGTCTTATTTTCTTTGTCAAAAAGTCCATAATTTTCTGATTAATGGAGTGATAAAAAGAGAAATCCAACAACCTCTTTGTAAGACCTTTGACTAATAATATGTAAACAAAATGAAACAAGAATTTTGAACCTGACGTCATCCACTGTTCAGATTTCTGTTCTGGAAATGTATGCAAATGAGTTCATATTTAATTAGATAATATTTCATTTGTATATTTAAACATACAATTTCAGAAAACTTGTTATACAAACAATAATTGTCTAATGTAAGCAATCAGCTGAGGAAGTTTCATGGTGATATCTATTAGTTAAAATATTTTAGCCTACTCACCTGTGTGTCTCCCCTGAGGTGTTACCTCACAAACTACATTATTGCTGAATGATTACATACATTATCTTTTAACAAGATAGGCATATGATGAAAAATAAATCCCAATAATAATGATGATCATAATCATAACCATAATAATGGTAATAATCCTGTCTAGCCTCATGGCATCCTAAAAAATGCAAAGCAGTCTGAACGTCTATGACCTTAAATTCAGCCTTTGATACCTGTTACAGCACACCCTTTGTGCTGTAAGTGAGGAGATATTAGACAACGTCAAAGTGGGGGACAATAACTATATCTGGCATGCTATCATATTCATAGGATAACAGTATATCTATGTGATATGTCAGTATTGCATTTAACATAAAACAGTCTAATAACATTTAATTCTAGCTTGTGTTAGGTTGCCAAATAAGCTTCATGAACCATTTTCTAGGACCACTAGATGGCACTCTCTGTTTATGAAAGGGTTAAAAGCACA
The DNA here is from genome assembly GCF_041903045.1 of Epinephelus lanceolatus. Lineage (NCBI taxonomy): Eukaryota > Metazoa > Chordata > Actinopteri > Perciformes > Serranidae > Epinephelus > Epinephelus lanceolatus. The sequence continues at coordinate 8,608,564 of NC_135740.1, forward strand.
CTGAATTGCCATGCCATTCCTTGAGCCTTTTTCATTATACTAAGAGCATCATCTTGAGGGGTCTACAATACAACTAATGGTTCATGAAGCTTCATGGAAATCTTTAGTGTTAGGCGGAATTGGCTGGTTGCATTATTGATGATGACTTCTTGAAGGCAAAGTGCATCATGATGGATTGATTCCTGTGTGGGCAGAACACATGACATTATTACTAAATACTAGCAACATGGGATCTCCACATATAAGCCAACCTGGAGATTCAGAACAGTGCCTGAACGGGCAATGATTCAGTGAGCTCTGGAGAGATGAGATCTGGAGCACAAAACGTGGTTATAAATAAAGATTTTAATGAGATGCAGCAGCTATGTCTCAGTATAGGCACTTCTTAGGCGCTGCAGGTTTCTTTTATTTTCTGTGCAGGGAAGAATGGCAGGGACAGAGCTTGTGCTGGCTCACATGGATAAAAAGGAGAGGGTGCCAGTGATGGATGCAGTGATGACTATTAAGACTAGTCTGATAAATAGAAGTTGAGAAATAACCAGGTGAAGAACTTAACTAAACAAACAAGTTTTGAGAACTCAACCATACATAACAGCATGATTGATATTATAGTCATTAGTCTTAAGCTGGTGGCCAATCCCAGTGACTGATCTTCTTATAGGCATCATAGGTGGTCAACGAAGGCACCAACTAGGGGGAAGGTGGCAAAATTGTACTTAACAAAAATTTAAATGCAAGACTTTGCATTTTTTACAGATTTAAGTTAAAGATCGAAGATTTCTTTGTGCACTCAGTAGATATCTTTGCCTGCAGATTTGTTAAATTCCTTGTTAGTGAGCACTTCTCCTTTTCCAAGATTTCCAAGATTTCCATCCACCTGACAGGTGTGACATATCAAGATGCTGATTTCACAGCATCATTATTACAAAGGTGTAGCCTACCTTTGGATAGTCACAGTAAAAGGTCACTCTAAAATGTTCAGTGTTATAACATTATACAATGTCACAGATGTTTTGAGGGAGCGTGCCATTGGCATGCTGACTGCAGGAACGTCCACTAGAACTTTTGTCTTGAATGTTCATTTCATTACCACAAGCAGTGTTGCTTTGGCAGTACATCCAACCGGCCTCACAACTGCAGACACCATGTAACCACACCAGCTCAGGACCTCCACATCCAGCGTCCTTACCTGCAAGATTGTCTGAGACCAGCCACCTGAACAGCTGAGGCAATAATTGGTTTGTACAACAGAAGAATTTCTGCACAAACCATGAGAAACCATCACAGTGAAGCTCATCTCCATGATGGTCGTCCTCACTAGGGTCTCGACCTGACAGCAGTTCGTCATCATAACCAACTTGCGCTGTTGTGAGGCCGGTTGGATGTACCGCCAAATTCATGGAAAAGCCATTTGAGTTGGCTTATAGTAGCGAAATGAACCAAAAGTTTGACATCTGTGTCCTTATCGAACTGCACATTTTAGACTGGCCTTTTATTATGACCATCCCAAGGCACACCTGTGTAGTAAATGATGCTGTTTAATCAGCATCTTAATATGCCACACCTGTCAGGTGGATGCTTTATCTTGGAGAAGTGCTCATTAACACAGATTTTAAAAAATTTGCGACCAAGCTTTGACAGAAATATATCTGTTGAGTGCATGAGAAAAGTCTATTCAGAAAAAAAAATGTTTAGTATATATGGATAAACGGAGTCATTTCAGGGGGTTAAAGTAAATGTCAAGAAGGATGTTTTTAGGACAGAATAGAACAGGAAAAAGCCACAAGCTTTTCAGTAGATCCTCTGATAGAGTTTTTATCTGATGTGAGCATTTCTCTGCTCAAATTGCCCAAAGCACTAAGTGTCCCCAGTGTGCCTCTGAAAGAATATATAATTCATATGGAACTGATATCAACATATACCATACAAACCTAGAGGGTGTAGATTGGAAGTAAGGACATTGACCTCATCTGTAAATAGTTGAGTTTTTCTTTCTTCCTTTTTTTCTTTTGATGTATGTATTTTCCTGGTGGGACAAAGCTTCCATAAGAGATGAAACACAGACAGAAACTATTTGATTTGGTCTTAAACAGCAGAAAAGGTTAAAGTTAAGATTTCATAGGGTACAGGGTTATGTTTTCAGAAAATGCAAAAAAAAACTCCATACCACGTGGAAAATCATTTGTTAAAATAACTGCATTGTAAAATATTGTGTGGGAGGAGGGTGAGACCTATAAATAAAACAGCCTATCCCAGTCCATGTGAGGCTGCGTGGAGCTCAGCTGACTGGATAAACAAAGGTTAAATTCAAATTTGCAGCAGGAGCAGCCTATGGAGCAGACAGACAGACAGATGCCTCCCAGCTTCCTGTCGTTCTGTCCTCCTCAGCAGACAGACAGCCGCATCGTCCTGCTCCGGCCAGAGGACACGGAGGAGGCTGCAGCCATGGAACAGCATCTTCCCATCAGGAGCACCGGAGAGGACGGGGCGGTGTCCCTGCCTGACTGAAGGTGAGTATCCTGGATGATGCCTCTGTTCTGTGGTGTTTTGGGACCAGTTGGTCGTAATATACCGGTTCAGTATTTAACCTTCAGGATTCAGATAAGGTCTCATTGTGTGATCAGACGGCTTTGCTCTGGGTGATGGCAGCGTGCTCTCAGAGATGAAAATGACGGTGTGGTTTGGGTGTTATTGACTGGGTGGGGAAGATGATGCGGTGAATCAGCGTTACTGTAGGTGCCGGTACACTATAGACCTGACATACGTCGTCCCGTATCCTGCATATAAAATGACACGCCAAAGTCCATTGAAGAAACTCACTCATTTGTATGATTGTGACTTTTCGGATGTACACTTCCTAAATAAAATTAAACCCAAGATATTTCTGAAATGTATGGAGGCCACTGGTGAATTCGGCTTCATTTGATCCACCAATTTCCACTAATATCAACGCTGTAAACTTTAAAACATGCTCCACCAAAACACAGCGCGCCTCGCGTGACCAGGTGCAAACAGCGTGCTACTACGTGCTTAAAGTAGGGTAAATTACACAGGGATATGGTGATTAATGGACTCTGTGTGAGCCGAATTGAAGAGAAGCGCTATGTGATTGAATAAAAGTATTCAGACACTTTTTAAGAGTTTGGGAGCTACAGACAAGTAAAGCCGCGGCAGATTAAAACATTTCCGAATGAAGTCTGCTGAGAGTGATTAGCCGGTACTATAGAATGGGAGGACGATACCTTTACCATCAACTGTTAATAAAGACCAGTAGCAAGGAAGGAGTGGCGCGGCTGATGCTGTGTGTGTGTGTGTGTGTGGGGGGGGGGGGGGGGGGGGGGGTACCAGTGTACAACACTGAAGCAGGCCCATTAATGACCTCTGAATAAGGTTGTGGATTCTCATTGGCAGTCATCCGTGTTTATAACATGGACAGTTCAGGAATGTAGACTAACCAGCCCCAGCCAGGGGAATAACTGCAAAGTTCCCAGCGATCCCACGGAAAGTTGATAATAATCAGATGCCACTTGCTATAGCCTAACTATTTCTGTCATCAGTTGTGATGTGGGAAAAGTGACCAGATCATCTGTGTTTATAAAAACACTGTTTTACACACACACACACACACACACACACCTTTCTATCTATATCTGTCCATCTATCTATCTATCTAGATAGTATATACTGTATATATGTGTGTGTGTGTGTGTGTGTGTGTGTGTGTGTGTGTGTGTGTGCATTTTAGGTGGTAGCATCCATACTTTGGGAGTTCCCAAAGGAGACAAAAAACAAGAATGGGTCAGTCAAAGAGCACGTGCAAAACATCTTACAAGACAAGCTGATAGTTGATAGCTTCATTAAAGCCGAACAAGGAAGCAAGGGATTCAATTCTCCTAATTGACCACTTAGTTCATCTGAACAGTCACTGGTTGTTCTTTACACTTGCTATACAACCCTTTTCAAGCTGTTGCACCCAGCTTATGGAATGCTCTCCCTTTATCACTGTGATCCCTAGTTGCACACACAAATGTTAAGAAGTAATTAATAACAAAAATAAAACGTGCACGTGGATCTTAAGGCCTAATTGTGTATGGCACTTCAGTTAAGGGAAAAGGTATAGGATAAATGCATATATTTTAGTGATGTAATGTTTCCCAAATGTATGGTTCGGTTCAGTGCCACACAGTGGTGTCACTGTTTGGTACATTTTTTCAATACAGCAAATAAGTAGGAATGCCACAGAAAATTCCTGGATTTTTAACATTTTTAACTCACATCATAAAGTATGATGTTTTTTTGACTATGACGGTATATTTAGTTGGCATGTTTGAACTAGTCCCCCTGATGTAACGTACTGTCAAGTAGCAGATGCAACATAACTGTTGTTTTTTTTATCTACTGCTCTCTTGCCTTCACCCTCATAATTCAAAGAGAAACCACATTGGCTCCCAATGCCAGGCATGTAGTACATTGGAGGATCTTCTATTTCTGGGTACTGGTGTTACTAACCATCTGTCAATGAGCTTCCCAGTGTATCTCACAGGAGTAGAATGTTTTTGTTTGGTGGGGGGGGGGCAGACAGTATGCTGCCTGTCACATGAGCTGCCTTGTTGAACACAGTGGCACTGAGACCATTATATTAAAAAAAGTTTAAATTTTTTATTTTATTTTCCAAATTCATTCAGACCAGTCATGCACGCAGTGCTGAACAGTAAGGCAAGGAAAACAAATTACATACTGTTAGTCTGAGGTGATTCACTCTCTTAAGGTGTGAAGGATCAGGAAAACATTTAAAGGAATCTGAGATGTATGTATGTATGTATGTATGAAAGTATGGATTCCCTTTGTCCCTGTAAATTAGAGGCATGGTGGTAATAAAAGTCGGGATGAAGATGGTAAAATTAAAGCTGATGCTAATCTGCTGATGTATTGACTGTCATGGTGATTAGAGATATGAGTGGTGTTTTTAAGAAAATCGTGAAGCTGACGAAGTAAATGTTTTTACTTTTGTGTGTCTTAAATAGCACTAAACGTGGAAAGTTTAGCATCACTTCACACTTCAGATTGACAAATATTACTGGAGGGTGATTGTGCATTGACTTTCATTAAGACAGATCTTTTGGACAGTTAAAGCCTTGGAACAGACTGGAATCTTGGTTCAATATTTTAGTGTCGTATTTATTGCCTGGCAGGCTTTATTGCCCTTTCCATTAGGTGATTTCAGTAGCACAAAGGAGAGAACAGAGTGGACATGCCCATTAATAGCAACAGCCTTCTACAAACATACAGGAAGTAATCAAACCAAGGGAACCTTAAATATCCAAAAGCACTGCAGTAAATACTTATTAAAGTCACTTGATCCATATTTGAGACTTAAATGAATAAAATTAACTTGGCATGACTTCTTTTGTTAAGGTTATAATGTGACTTTTAATAGCTTGAGCTTAACACATACAGAGGTGTGATGGAACAGAAACTTTTAATTAACATTTCAGTTTGATAATTCACATTCACTGTAGAGGTTTGCTGCATCACTACAGCCAGCGGTGTTCATATAAAAAATTCAGTCACCCTGCCCTCCCTTCTCTCTGTCATGACGCATGCAAACTATAATAGATCCCCGTGATGTCAGAGTTCTCCGAAGTAATGATACCTTCACAAACACACACACACACACACACACACACTGTACCACACATTTCTCATCCCTCCTTCGTGGTATCTCTTTTTCTTTATTTTTTTATGAGACTATATGCTGAGCGACACAATTCAGTCGTAAAGCACTGAACACGCATATACACACGTCACTGGGAGACAACCCTGTCGAGGTCATGATGATGCTGAGTCATCTCTCCGCTTCTTTCAGCTGTGTGTCTCTTTAAGCTGTGAGTGTGTGTAAGGGAGAGACTCTCAGCATCATACCTATCTGTGTCCTCTGGCATCTGTATCTTCTGTATCATCTCTGTCTTCACATCCATGGTCATCGATTAGATATAACAGGAAGTGATGCTTTACACATCTCTTGTAGTTTTGTGGTATTCATGTAGGGGTGATGGGTAATTTGTGGCAAGTGAGGACAGCAGGATAACAGTGTGGTTTAAGTGGTACTGAGTAGCTTTAATGCATGACAGGAAGCATCCTCGGTTGCTGCTGTTATGTATCATTATTATGCCTTTGTGACAGCAACAATTGTGGTGAGGGCATTATGTTTTCAGGTTGTCAGTCCATCCATCAATACGTATGTATGTATGTATGTATGTATGTATGTATGTACATCCATCTGTTAATCTATCCGTCCCATTCTCATGATATCTCGAGGACGCCTTGAGGGAATTTCTTCAAATTTGGCACAAAGGTCCATTTGGACTCAGTGATGAACTGACTGGATTTTGGTGATCAAAGGTCAGGGTTTCTGTGACCTTGTCTGTCTCTTTCTTCTAAACGTGATATGTCAAGGATACCTTTTGGGAATGTTTTTTCAAGTTTCAAGTTTTTATCGTGTGACGAAAGAAAAATGTCTATCGTTTAATATTTTGCTCTATTGTTTATATCGTTGTAACGCAAAATACACTTTTTACGGCAATATTTTTCATCAGTTGGAGTCTGTCCATCTTTTGCACGGATCACATTGATAAATTACTTTTCTTGGCTTTTTAATTCGCGAAGCTTTAACGGCACTTACAGCAACATAACGAGATATATATATATATATATATATATATATATATATATATATATATATAACTCCGCTGTCTGTCTCTAAAATGTGCTATATCGTGATATGTATCGTTATCGGGATATGAAATGACCTATATCGTGATATGAGATTTTGGTCATATCGCCCAGCCCCACTCGGACTCAACAATGAACTGATTACATTTTGCTGGCCATAGGTCACTGTAACCATACGAAAGATGCATTTGATCATAACTCAAGAATTCATATGCTAAATACAATATTCACACAAAATGAACTGATGAGTAATTTTATATCGAAAAAGATCGAAGGTTACCATCACTGTGACATCATAATGTTCTGCAAAAACACTTTTCTGGCCACTATTCAGTGTCATATCTTAGGAACAGAAGGGGAGACATTTGGTCAGATACTGAAGTGGTGACTCTAATCTTGAAACTGTACTGATTGTATCTTCTGTGTGTGAAGCATCCATGTTTTCACAGACATGGATGTAAACTGTAAGTACAACTTGACTGGTTCATGGAGGCGGTAATTCTGTTATACAATTAAGCAAGTGACTGATAGAATAGTTTTAAATGGGGTTTTAATTACACTTAGTTCCCCACTTAGCCCCACACTGACAATTAGGGCTTTTCAATCGGCACTTTTGGCCATGCCAAGTCAAACCATGCCTTGTTGATTTATGTTTCCATTACCAGTTTAAATGTGTCAAGTAGCTCCTACGAAGGAGGAAAGTCAGGTCAAAGCTTGCCCGACTACTTCCAAGTGGGTTGGGTGATGTCAATCGGGCTTTGTCAATATTCAGTGACAATACAGCGACATGTATTAAAAGCCTCCGCTGCTTTTGCCAAACAGCAGATGCTCCATTAATTTCAACTGTGTAAGCAATAAGCAGTAGTGCCAAGCAAAACTGCAACAACAGCCTGGAAATCCATGATGATAGGTAGCTGGGTACCAAAAATCCTGGCACAGTGCAATAGTAAGAAGTGCTAAAGAGGGCACTGCCTTTAAATGTCACCGACTCAAGACAAATGCATCATCATTAAAGACATAGCTTCAAGCGGCTAGCCTGAGAGGTGCAAATCCCTGCTGAGCTGGGCTGACACGCTGAGTCAAACCTATTTGCCGAGACAGCACATGTGTAAAAAAGGCTGACAGTATGTCAAATGCCTTGAGTGTGAGAAAACAACAATATGCATGACCAAAACCTTTGGTTAATTTGTCAGCTGAATTGTTTTCTGAAGTATTTTGCACCTGGTGATTATTGAGCATTAACAGCTGTGCTAACAGTCGTGCTGATGAAAGACAGCTTGATTTGCAGTAAAGTACAACAGTTGGCTGGAATCAAGTGCTGTCAAAAACCTGGAGACTCCGTGTTCTGAGCTAGTGTGAACCAAGACCGCAATGCTCTGTATTTTTTATACTGTCACAGCAATGCCTTACCACTTCAGTCCTTCAAATGGTTACCCTCCACAATAAAAGACCAGCTTAAATTACTCAGAGCATTTAGAAATAACTAAACAATATAACATACACAATACATACTTTCAAAACTTAGCATGTAGTCCTTGGCTCACCTTTTTCTGAGCCTTCTCCTTTTTTGTTCAGTCTCTGTGCAGTACTGATGTTGAGTCTTAGAGCTCCAGGTGCCCAAGGACGGTGACAGTAAGTTTGTCCTCCATTTCTAATTCTAGGTGATGTCAATTTCTCATGCAAGTTGAAAATTTTCAACTTGTGTGAAACCGGAAATAATGTGAATTTTGCATCATTTGCATCGCTTGGTGTGAATTCGCATCTATTCGTGTCTTTGCATTGACTTTTTTTAGTAACATTTTTATTTAATGTTACAGCATGAAATGCTCACTTTGTGTTTGCTGTGAACACACCATAGGATAGTAATATGATAATGCAGAGTTGAGTGACTGAGCAAGGTTTGTGTTGGTGGAGGCGTGTAACTTTAGGTATTGATGAGACAATGAGATCTGGTTCTTGAAGTCCAGTTTGAGTGAAAGACCCATAAGTGTGAAGGTTTATTAGAAACCAGTACACTGCAGTTTTATTACTCCCTGATCTTACTGGCAAGTTGTTACAGTGACAATCATTTTATTTTGTCACAGCGATCGCAAACTGGACGGTAAAAGCACTCCATTTTTGTTACAAAGTAATCTACCAGAAATATGTGCTTGCATTTGATTGGTCAGAGCAGCACCTTGCCAGATGTTGTTGCACTGTATTGAGCCAGATTAAATTTTTTTGATGGATGACACTGCATTTTTAGCTGGAGCGCTTTGCTTTTGGCACCCCTGCTGCATCAACAGCATCAAATGACTGAGGAGTCTGTGTGTTTTCACACAGTGCTGTCGTCTGTCTGAAAGTAGTCTTTAGTTTTAATGAATACAGCTGTCCCCACATGGGGAGTTGAAAGCTTAACTACAACATGAAATTTATTTCTCATTAAACTGTGCTTTCTTCCAACTTCCTTAATTGTATATTGGGCTGTGAGTGCTGTCAAAACTCTTTGGAGTTTTGACAGCACTTTTGGAGCCACAGTCCTGTGGCTGAAGAGACAGTGTAACACTGACAGAGGACTGCAGCTGCTGCTGTTATGCTTCTGATGTGTTGCTTTTGCTTCACGGCCGATCTAGACAAGGTGTTTGTGTTGTTCCTCCTACAAGTACAAATGAGAACAGTGTGTGTGCCGTGACTCACTCAATTTCTTAAATGCATCTGGCTAATGGACATTTAGTCAAGTATTTCTAAGGAGAGTCATTTTACTTCCTTAAATGTAAAAAATAAAACAAATATGTCTTTTTTACACTCTTTACACAGAGTAAGATGCTATGCTATGTGTGTATTTGTGTGCTGCTCTTAGGGGTCAAGAACAGGTCAATCACATGGTTGTTTGTGTGTGTCTGGGTTTGTGTGTAAGTGTGTTTGTGTGTGTGTGAGCCCTTACTATCTTAAAGAAAACAGTAAACTGTGGTTGACAGCAGGAACACCTGGATGCATAATGTATCTTTACTAAATGGTTCTATGTAACAGCAATAATATCACATGTTGTTGACAATGTGTAAATGAAATTGGTGTTACAACAGCAGGCCGACGCTCGCCTAATTTTATATAATCATCGTTTGAAAAATAAGGTGATAGTGGAACTTTGGCAAGCGAAGCAAACACAGTCCAGTTAAGAGTAGGGGAAGGTTTTGGTCAGGGTCAGATAAGAAGATGAAAACTTGTTGTCATGATTTGGGACTTGAGGGAAAATATATCTCCACCCTTAGAAACTTTCCACTACTAATTCAATGTCACACTACCACCATTTATGTTCCATTTATAGTCTTTCTTTTCCACAGAACCCCTTCATGGTGGGATAAAACACTTTGATTATGATTCTTCCATAATTGTAATAATTGCATTTCATTTCACTTATTTTAAAGAAAATAAGAAAACATTTTCCATATAAAAAAATATATAAAAATATCAGCTCAGGCATAAATAAGATAAACTAAACAGATAAAGTATTCTTCCACTTGTGTATCCTTCCGCTCCCTGGTGTATTCAGTCTAAGCAAACAGAGGGAACAGAAATTAAACTGGTACTAAAAATGGGGTTTGGGGAGGAGATGGGATTTTTATGTGGTTTATGTTGTAAAAACACAGATGAGAGGTCTGTGAATAAAGATCTTCTAAGTGTGTATTTGAACATAAACAGGAAGTATATGTATGTATATATTAGGGATGGGCAAGTTAACGTGGACAATTATTTTATCGCGCATTAACGCAGTTTTTTTTTATTAGTATGATTATTTTGAAAGTCCGTTGCTCACTGGCATGGAATACACATACGGTGGGATGTTGATCAGTACTGGCTTGGGATGGGCGTCATCACACGTCTCAACCAATGAGAGCATTTGGAGTGTGCCTAAGACTGCCGAGCGCTCACATGAACCGAAACAGAAAAGAACTGGTGGGGACAGAAAAATGGAGAAAGGTACTAAACTCTTACATGGACATTTTAATTTTAAATCTCTTCCAGACAGCGGAGCTGATAAAACCAAAGTTATTTGTAACCACTGCAAAGTTTAATTTTCTTATCACCGGAGTACTTCGAGTCTGAAGTATTACTTAGGTGCAATACACACCGTTGATGCCAGCAAATCACCCACCAGAATAGTGGAGGGAGGCTTCGGCAGACTACATTGGATGCAGCGTGTGGGAGAAGTATAGATAAACAACAGCAAGACAAGCTAACAAATGCCATAGCGAAGTGGATAGCTACAAACTGCAGGCCGATTAGTATTGTGGAAGATGTTGGTCTGAGGAATGTTCTTCGGATTGCAAAGAATGACAGCACATATGAGCCTTCCTTGAAACGCACCATCACAAGAAGAATACACGAGTTGTATGAAAAGGAGGGGGCTACAAAAGCGATGGCGTTACAACATGCACCAACTGTTGCGCTCACTGGAGACTACTGGATATCACTGGGTAACCATAATTACCTCGGAGGTACAGTGGATTATATTGATGAACAGTGGGAGCTGCATTCACATGCTCTGACTGTAATGAAAACTGAAGAGACATAGTCACAAAGTCAGCACACTTAGCACTGATGGTGCAAGAAATATGATCACTGCTGGGAGACATCTGCCTTTTGAACACGTCCCTTGTGTCGCCCCCAGTCTCCAGCACTCTGTCATAGTATCTCTACTGAACAGTGCATTTGACAATGTCCTGGCCAAATGCAGAAAAGCTGTGGGCCACTTCAAACACAGTCCAGCAAGTGCTGCAGAATTAGAACAACAAGAAATTGAACATGGACAAAAGAAGGAGTTGCTCATACAAGACATGCCAACCAGATGGAATTCGACTCTGGACATGATAAAAAGTGTCCACAGAGCAATCGGCCAAGACTGCAAGAGCAGGAAGACCAACCTGTGCAGCACTTGGATTGACTACAAGAAAGCCTACGACTCAGTGCCACACACCTGGATACTGGAATTTCTGGAACTGTATAAGATCAACAGGACACTAATAGCCTTCATAAAGAACTCCATGGGAATGTGGAAGACGACCCTAGAGGCCAACTCAAAGCCGATTGCCCGAGTCAACATCAAATGCGGCATATACCAAGGGAATGCACTGTCACCACTGCGGTTCTGAGTAGGCCTGAATCCCCTCAGTCAGATCATCAAGAAGACTGGCTATGGATACCGATTGCAAAGTGGGGCAACAATCAGCCACCTGCTCAATGACCTGGATGACATCAAGCTGTATGCCAAGAATGAGTTAGAAATCGACTCACTGATCCACTCTGCCAGGATCTACAGCATGGCCATAGGGATGTCATTTGGATTAGACAAGTGTGGCCGGATGGTAAAAAGATCAAAGAGAGGCAAGATGATCAGAACTGAGGGAGCTGACCTACCAGAGGGCAATGTAGGAGATATCCAGGACAGCTACAAGTACCTTGGGATCCTGCAGGCTAACGGAAATCATGAGGAGGCTGCGAGGAAGTCGACCACCACCAAATACCTCCAGAGAGTAAGGCAAGTCCTGAGAAGTCAGCTGAATGGTCAGAACAAGGTCAGAGCCATCAACATGTAAGCATTGCCAAGCCAGTCATCAGATACCCAGCTGGGATCATAAGCTGGCCAAATGAGGAGATTGAAGCCACAGATATCAAGACAAGAAAGCTCCTTATCATGCATGAAGGGTTCCACCCTAAGTCCAGCACCCTGAAGCTATACACTAAGCAGAAAGAGGGAGGCCGAGGATGAGTGAGCATCAGAGCCACTATCCAGGATGAAACATCTAAAATCCAGGAGTACATCAAGAAGATGGCCCCAAAGGATGAGCTGCTAAGTGAATGCCTCAGACAACAGAAACCTGATGAGAGCAAAGAGGAGGAGGTGCAAACAACATGGAGGGACAAGCCCCTACATGGTGCATACCACCGTCAGATAGAGGAAGTGGCTGATATCAAGAAGACCTACCAGTGGCTGGAGAATACTGGGCTGACAGACAGCACGGAGGCACTAATCATTGCAGCACAAGAACAGGTCCTAAGCACAAGAGCCATAGAGACTAGGATCTACCACAGCAGATCAGACCCATGACCCAAAGATGCCCCTGAGACGATTCAGCACATAGTGGCAGGGTGTAAGATCCAAGCAGGATCAGTGTACATGGAGAGGCACAATCAAGTGGCTGGGATAGTGTGCAGGAACATCTGTACCCAGTATGGTCTCGAAGTACCCAAATCCCAATGGGACACACCACCAAAGGTGGTTGAGAACAACAGGGCTAAGATCCTGTGGGACTTAAGCTTCCAGACTGACAAACAGCTGCTGGCTAACTGGACATAGTGGTGGTGGACAAACACCAGAAGAGGGCAGTGGTGGTAGATAGGCAATACCAGCTGGCAGCAACATCACCAACTGTTAGCAGTGGCGTAGAGCTGCAAGCATTAAATTTGGGGGCAGCACAAAAGCTGTAATCACCTGCAACAGGGGCAGAGAATGAGGACTGAAACAGACAGGAGACAAGGCAGTATGTCTTTACTTTGAGCATTAGTAGCAAAAAAACAAAAATGCAGCACAACACTAGAAATGAAGACAAACAAGGACACTCGGGCAGGAACTCTGTGGCAAAGTCATGCCACGTCCAGGCGTCATGTCACTCCCTCCCTCTCTCCTTGCAGTTCTTGTACTCAAACAACTGAGGTTACATCCAGTAACTACTATTACTACCAGTGAAAAACCTGGTCTGTTTTTGCAACTGTGGTAAAAGAGAAGCTGATGTTTATTGAAACTTCAGTAATATCTGCTGCCTTAGGTTGGACACACAGCACCACTCAAGGCAAAATGTGATGTTATTGGTATATTTTCCTTTTTTCTTAACATTTCATGCCTGTCTCCTAAGTCACTGAGGAGGCCTTGGGTTGTTTTGTTTTTGTATTATGCAAAATGCCCTCCATAAACCTATATTATTCATAGTAATTGGCGTAGATGTTTCCAGTCAACTCTGTCAGCTTCTCTGAATTTGCACTAAATTTATGCTATTTTGTCTATTTTGCAAGTGTTGGTTGACTTTGGACGATGGTGGCGTGTGGCTACGAGTCACTCATCAGGATGAGGAGATCAGCTCATCAGTCTGTAAACTCTCCTTCTTATGACTCCTCTTAGTTAGCCTGGTCGATATTTTTTAAATGTAAACACCAGTAAACATCAAGGGATGAAGGAAAAGCCACAGCATAGGCCTTGGAAAATAAACTGGAAGGGTTCCATGCCACATCAGTTTCCCACTGAATGTCAGGAAGTGTGGTATCCTTTGATTCACTGAAACTTGGCTAAATCAAGGCCAGAAGGAGATAAGTATGTACTTTACGCTGAATAAGGACTGGTGTGACGCTAGAAATGTGAGGTGCTATCCTGTTCCTGCTGTGGATTACTGCTGTATGCCATTCAAAGGCAACTGCAGAGCGTCGCCGGCCATATTCAGGAGGAGGGACAATGCATCTTGCTGGGGTCAGGATGTGCGGACAATTAAACTGTTTCACAACCAGAAACCATGGATCACCAGAACCATCTGAAAACAAGGAAGTTAATAAAATAGCAGCCAACAATGTAAGAAGATCCAACAAAGAACTACATTACAGTGCACAAGTAAAAGGAGCTGATGGGATCACATTGCACTGGAGTTATATGTTGTACAATTCCATATAACAAGTAAATGATTGATTGATTGATTGAATGTAATAATAATAAAAATAATAATTACTAATTATGTAACATTTATATGTAAATTAGTGCTTAGAGTTTCCAGACTTGCTGTAGTGTGTGTTTATCTTGACTGGTTCTGGTAATCCATGATTTTTGGCTGTGGGAGGACTTAACTGTTGTTTTGGGTTCAGTTGCTTCTGTTGTTTTGCAAATGAAATCCACCAGAAACTCAGAAAGAGAGTTCATTGATGTCATCGGTGACATCGACGGTGGTGTCCTGGAACGTACTATACTCTGATTGGCTCAATCTCCATTGTCACATGGGGGATGTTTCAGTTTGTTTACAAACTACGATACATCCCCCATGTGGTCTCAACAAGATGGCCAAAATAATTTATGATCATTATTACTGCACTATGAATTATCACCAAACATTTATTTGAACTGGTGATGTTTGATAATGTATGATGTTTAGCAGCGAGTGCCAATGATATCATTGCTTAACCAGCCTAAAACATTTGCTGGTATGTGTATGTATGTGTGTGTGTGTGTGTGTGTGTGTGTGTGTGTGTGTGTGTGTGTGTGTGAGAGAGGGGCGTTATTGGACGCTGATAAGCCAGCAGGAGGGCAATACTGATAAGCTGCCATAAGTTAATTCTCAGTCTGCACTGTGTGTGTATGGATGTGTATATTTACTTTTTGTAGATTCATAATTTCATGTTATATGACACATAATTATATACATATATAAATCTTTATAATATATGATGTACAGTACCTATGAGTTTTGTTGTTGTACCAGATGAGGTTCCCTTGTTTTCTCTTTTCCTTCTCACACACTGTCTCTGTGCCTCAGCATAGATAGACAGAAAGGGCGGGCCTAAGGGGAACCCTCCTGTACAAGAGGGGCTCACACTGTCCGCTCTTTTCAGCCTCTTATCCAACACACACATTTTTACATTGTTTATCAACCAAATCTCTACAGCTTGTTCTTGTATTTTTTGTTGGCACACATGTTCGGAAGCATCCACTGTTGACCAGCAGCACAATGGTAAGGACTATCTATTTGTCAGCTATCAGGGATAAAGAAAGATGCTGCAAGGTTACAGTATTTTTCAAAGCTTGCATATTTGTGTTCAGGAATAATTGTCAACTGATGCTGGGCACAAACTTTGAATTTGTTTTCTTCTTCTGTTATCTTTGCTTTCGTAAAGTGTACCAGGCCTACTGCCCTTTTTGTTTACTGTGTTATACAATATTTTGCACATATACTAGTCAATATTAATTTGCTTGAGCAATAACTGAACCTGCTGTGTTTCAGATTTTTTTTTTTTTTGTAATAGAACACAACACATTTACTTGGGAATATGCACCTTTTATTTAACGTCTTAAAATTACATTTTGACACAAAAGTTAGGAATTAACTAAGGCCTGGTCTTAGGGCCCTTATTAGTTCTGTTGCTAATGTCCTTGAGTGGTGCACATTCCCAAACACATTTGCATTTATTCAAACTGCAACAAACCAAATAACACACAGCGAACCTGGAGGTTCAGGGTTCCTGTTGGTCTGGGGCCCCCCGGGGCAGCTGCCTGCTTTGCCCTAGTTGATAATCTAGCCTTGACCACACTGTGTCTCTGATATTGCTGTGAGATGTGTTTGAGAGTCTGTCAGACATAAATAAAACTTACAGTTTCATTTATTTCATTCCACTTGGGGTGTCCTTGTTCCTCCTCTCAGCTACAGACCCCTAAATTGTTGAATCCACTGTTGTAGTATCAACTGCAGCCTTCCCAGCTGGCACTGGATGTCAGTATGACATCAGAAAGATAATTGACTCTTACACTGGACAGATGGCAAATTTGGTTGGAATGAAAATCTGGTTGACGATATCTTAAATGTCTAAGGACATTAGAATGTCATGTGTTGTCGACATTATAGGATTTTGTAGACACTGGGTTTTGTTCTCCATACGTCATGACTAAATGTCGTGCAGAAGGGCACGGATATTACAAACCTAGTTTATTCATCTACAAATAATGATAAATCTAGTTTATTTATCTACCATTTCTTTTAATTGTACTTAATGATGCTGTTTCGACAACAATGACTAAAATTATGGCAAGAGTCCTGCAGATGTTCAAATCAGGGACCGACCCCTTAAGTAACATGTTTTGGTGTTGTCAAGGTAACATATGTGCTGTCCCATTCTTTATACCATTTCGAGCCCTTGCAGCCTCTCATACTCCAGTCCATGAGGGTTCAGGGTTTAGGCCTTAGGGTGGAGATTGGGATTGGGCCTGCGACTGGAAGGAAAGGAGTTATTGCAGGGCAGGAGGGAGTGGCTTGAGTCGGATGCTGCTTGATGTTGCCAAATGGAACTCTTGAGCTCATGGTTGTGACATGGGAAGTCTTGCACACAATATGCTTAGTGTTCAAGTAGTTAAATCATGAGAACACTGCTGCAAGGCAATGGCAACATGGATGAGTCTAGAGGCCAACCGAGTAACAATTTAACAAGCTAGCAAGCAGGTTAAATAATGTAGGAACTAGGCCTGCAAAGGCATAAAGTTAGAGTCTCAGGAAATTGCAGGGTAGAATCCAAACGCAGATGCATGTGGAGGCAACCGGAACAGTTCAATGATTTATTGAAGGGATTGCTTACAAGATGAGAGTCCAAGGGTAGGCAGGAAAACATCAGTCTGGTAACTGGTGACAGGAGAACACGATAAAACACTAGGAAACTAACATTGATACTGAGAAAAAAGGCTTGAACGCTACAGTGGGGTATGAAGACGAACTGCCACAGATAAGAGGGAACACACAGACTAAAGACACAAGGCAGAAAGGGGTAATGAGGGATAGGTGAAACTAATCAGAGGAATAGGTGAAACTAAGCAGGGTTGTGTAGACAATGACATAGGCAGCATAACACACACAGACAGGAAGTAAAACAAGACATGACAGATGAGGAGAGTGACTACAAAATAACAGAGGAAACAGTGTACAAACAAGGACCCAGGATCATGACATGTAATGACAGAGGAAAAAGATGAGACTGTTGGGAATATTAACTTTTTCCTCATTCCTCGTTATCGAGAAAAACTCTACACAGCTAATTTTACAATATTAACTTACTATCCACTTGACAAATGAACTTCGATGCCCTCCACCATTTTTGAAACAGCAGCAGTTCACAACTCGTGAACTCCGAACATTTCAAAAATTTACACTTCTGGAGTTGTGAATACCACAAGAGTGGGGCATTTATATAGACTCTTTTCTTAGAACATAGTAAACATGACCCCATTTGAAGGCAGCAAGAGTTAGTGTTACGGCAGGGGTCCTGACCTTGGAATCTGGCTACTCTTCTGAGCTGACTGATCTGTCTGGCATCAAGACATAAAACAGTGTTTTATAGGTTTAAATAAAATTGACCAATGAGCGCCATGCGGGGACTATCGATTAGCTAATCAGCACAACAGGTGGGACTAACACCATTGTCATGCTGCTTTCAAGCTGCTGTTGTCAAACGTTGTCAAGGACTGCACTGGAACCAATGAGTAGTGATAACAACAATGGTAACCACTACAGAAAAAATAGATGCTGCCATTGAGGCTGTTGTAAATTGACATGTATTCTCAATATCACCCAACATCATAATTTGTTAAATATGTTTGCATGACTACACATCAGCGTGGACTTAAAATAGGTTAGATTCAGGCAGATATGTTGGTCTCCAGTGACTAGTTAGGGAAAATCAAATCCCCTTCCCTCGCAGGAATCAGAGTGGACACAATGTTAGACTGAAAATGGAAATGGAGTGTAAAGTCTTAGCAATTCTGTCTGACAGTAGGCAATGTTTGTACTATTATGTCTCATAATTGCCTGTAAACCACTGCAGTTCTGTTTTCGAGGCAAAAAAAGGCATGTTACACAAGACTTGTTCAAATGCACTGCTTTCTCTCTGACTTTCTCTTTCTTTCCCTATTTCTTTCTCTTTTTCATCTTATATAAATGTCTTTTCAAAATGAGGGGGCTTGGAACAACTTAACCTACTTACAAGGTTCATTGAAAAGGGAAGTCTGAAGAGGTCAAAACTCTGTTTGTGGCCTGGACTGGAGATGCACTAATGTTCTTATGAACTTAGTTTTAGATACAGTCAATCCCGTGTTGATTAGATTTAAATGCATGTGCCACATAATGGTTCATGTCACAAACAGCAGCACAGACAGTACTGACTATTGTCAGAGCCCCTGTGAAAGTTATAATTCATTCCCATGCATGCCGCACTTTTTTCAGCTAATTAGAAGACTGGAGTATAACATCCAAATCTGTATTAATCACTGATATCACTGATAATTAGAGCAAAAGTGTAGAATAACAAAGCTAATGCTAACCGTTCCATGTAAATGGATGGAAGACACTAAAACACTTATTAGTCTGGGAGGTATAAGTCAACAAAAAACATAAATATTGGTGGTCTACCCTAGTCTGACCCTAGTTAGCCAAGATAACTAGCAGACTATTGGGGTAGCTGATAAACTCAAAAGTTTCACAAAGAAAAGCTAATGCTAGCCATGTAATGTAAGTGACTGGAAGCTGCTAAAAAGATTATTTTGGGAGGTGTAGTCAAATAAAAACACAGAGTTGGGTGGTCTAACCTTGTTTGCTAGTTCGTCTAGTTAGTTGGGTTTTTTTTTTTTTTTTACCAAGGAGTGTCCATTGGATAGATTTGTTGAAGTTTAGTCCATGGCAGCAAAACCTTTGAATGCGAGTGTTTGAAAGGGGGGAAAAAAATGGTAGCTAATGTTACTTGAACTGTAAGGATGATCTGTAGTGTCAGATCAAGTATGATCTGATTACGCCCCCACAATCCTGAGTAATAGTTTGAGCTGCCAAATGAGCTGTTTCTGAGCTAGTTTTTACTTTTTTTAATGGTTGTGAACATTGGTGGCATGGTGGTGCAGTGGTTAGCATTGTCGCCTCACAACAAGAGGGTTCCTGGTTCAAACCCCCTGGGTTCCCCTGGACTCGAACCAGCCTACATGTTCTCCCTGTGTCAGGTTTTCTCTGGGTGCCCCAGCTTCCTCCCAAAATCCCACAAGACATGCAGGTTAGGTTAATTGTTGACCCTAACTTGCCTGTAGGTGTGAATGTGAGCATGAATGGTTGTCTGTCTCTATAGCCCTTTTTGAACAGGAATTGTGCAACTTTGCAGGAAAGCCCAATCAGTCTTTTTTCAGCATTGGCAGTAGTAAAACAAAATCAGGGAGTGCGGCAAAATGCCGCCTACCTACTTTCGCATGAGCAAGTCACAAAACATGTAGCTCAGCATGTGACGTACTCAGAGGGAAGCCGTGGCTGGTCAGTCCTTCTGCGATTCTCTCATAAGTTGGCCCACTCTTCGCCGTCCCTGTCATCTGATGGTTAATAGCCTCCTCGTTTGCGAGGACAAGGAGGGCACGCAATTCCTTGTCTCCCCAGTTGCTCATCTTTACAGTGTCTGTCAGCTTTGTGTTTCCCTCTTGCTACTAGCTGCTCGCTAATTCCTGCTATCAGCTGTTTCCTGTTTATCCACTGCCAGTGGCTCACACGTGCAGTGTCATCAACAGCTCCTCCGTTGCAGAAGGCCGCC
Organism: Epinephelus lanceolatus; assembly: GCF_041903045.1. Classification (NCBI taxonomy): domain Eukaryota; kingdom Metazoa; phylum Chordata; class Actinopteri; order Perciformes; family Serranidae; genus Epinephelus; species Epinephelus lanceolatus. Next base: position 8,628,622 of record NC_135740.1, read on the forward strand.
TCTGTCTTTTTAAACTAAAAGGGTTCCGCCAATACGTCTACACTATGAGGCGGAAAATTCAGCACCTCGATCAACTCTGTGTGTCTAAACACTCGCAGCTTGCCGGCAAAACAGCCCAACATTCGCGGAAAATCTGGCAGTGTAAAAGGGGCCTGTGTGTCAGTCCTGTGATAGTCTGACGACCTATCCAGGATGTGACCTGCCTCTCGCCCAATATCAGCTGGCGTAGGCTCCAGCACACCCGCGACCCCCAACATATAGTTCCTAAAAAAGGAAGACAAATGTAATAGGTAAGCTGAAGGCTTGAAGATGATTTGAAAAGCCTGTACATTTTTTTAACTGACACTACATTTCTGTCTCTCTTGATCGAGGTTGGGGATGGGAGGTTTTACTACAGATAAGATGGCTTTAATCCACCTTATTGTTCTTGTAAAACTCTTCATCACATTTTGTAACTTTTGTCCTCACACTGACAAAATCCTTCACAGCTCAACTGCCAGTAACATCAATAATTATTATTCTGTCACTAATGCTTGTATCTGGTGATCTTACACATTTCCCATTTTCATATCTCAGTGATTATAATGTGTTTGTAATATGTGGGTGGTATTAACTGCTGTATAATGTGAGTGGCTGTCATTCTCAACTTTTTTTTATCTTATTTTTATTACTTTCTCTCTATGACTCAGACTGAACCTACGTTATGACTGAATTAGAAGCCTCAGGGGTGGGGGAAAATCCCCCACCCTACATTATCTTTGTGGTGGTCTTCCTCTTCTTCCTCACTGGACTGTTTGGCTTCCTCATCTGCCACCTGCTGAAGAAGAAGGGCTACCGCTGCCGCACTGGAGACATGGAAGATGAAGATGAGGAGGAGAAGCTTGGAGGAAATTCCGACGGTGGGTTAAGAATATACAGGGTGGTTTACAAGAACCTAAAGGGGAACTCCACAGCATTGACGTTTAATGATTAGTTTACTAGTCTCAGGAGTGCTATTTAGCCTGTGAAAACATTTGCATAGCGTTTTCTTGGCTCTGGAGGAGCTCTGTAATGTCAAAAATATCCCCAGTCATCTCATCAGGGTTATCTTGGGCTTGTAGATCACACATTTACAGCAGAAGGTCTGTGTGGTAAAAAGAATTGGCAGTTGCCAGGCAGGGAGGGAGCATGTTACTCTAACTGCACTTACATACAAATTCGGTATTTATAAAGAAAGAAAATACTGCATTCTCTTTAATCATAGCTCCACTTAACAACCATAATTCTATATTGTCCACGATATACAGGCATTAAACATTTTCCTTCAGAATTAGAGAAAATACTACTACCTGTGTTTTTTTTAGCATTTGTGATCCTCAACATTTAGACCATTTGTTATCTTAGTGTTTCTTTCCATCTCATTCTCTCTCCCACTCGCTCTTTTTTCACCCACACCCTCCTACAGAAATACACAAACACTCACAAACCTATGTGGTCTACTTTGAGGTCTGTATCACAAGTACTCTCACACACAAAGTTATTCAAACAGACACTCACTTTGATGCATAAAACTGTCTATGCACATGTATGAGCATTCACACGCTTGTAAACACACAAACACAGATGCATATACAGCTGAAGAGTGGAACATGGACGTCTCTGAAAGGCATAAGTATTTGAAAAAAAACTTTGCCCAAATACCGTAGTACACAACACACAAATATCCATCTCACCAAAGTATACACTTGTACTCAAAGTGGACTTTTTGCAGTATAACTGTCTGTGAATGTTTAAAAAAATCACTGCATTGAAAAATTATGGTTAAAAAAAAAATAGCAGCATGTATTTCCCGATCCTGAACAGTACTATATTGGTGTGGATAATCCACTGATATCATGGTGATCAGTTTTCATTGAAGCAGCTTAATATCAAATAAATATTCTCGATGAAAATTGATGATGTTCTGTGGTTGCACCACAGTAAAAAGGACACTGTGTGTCGAAAGAAATGTTGATATTAGTCAGAACAATCTCACTACACTAATCTCTATTGTACAGGGGATATCTCATAACCTCTCATTTGTGATTGTAAATTCTGCAAACCTGAGTGAATCGTCCCTCCAACCAGTGTTGGTTGACAGACAGTTTGGGTGTGGTGTTTGGACAAAGGCACTGCAATATTTAAAAGCTGTGGGTTTGATTTGTTTGTTCTGCTTTGTTTCAGATGAGGATGAAGAAAACCAGGACACAGTGGAACAGATCCTCAAATGCATTATTGAAAATGAAGGTGACAAAAGCATTGCAAGATCAGTATTAGGCTTGGGCAGTATCTGTTTTTACTGTACATATACATTCCTGAAATTTCACCAGTGTCTTGGGTACATGACGTTATCTGTGTGCAGCGCTTATTGACTGTAAAGAGACTAAAATAGACTAAAAAGAATGGACGTAGCTACCATGACTTAACCCCTTGCTTTGTTGACATTTTGGCCATGGCCATCTTTGTTTATTTATCTCTAAGTCACGATATTTAGGTGAGAGGTTGGCAGTGAGGACACTGTTGGGAGACAGCCTGTCACTCAAAGCAGCCCAACCTTAATTATGCTTTTTTTTTTTTTTTTTGTACCAGGCTATAAACATGTTTATTTCTATTTTAACATGGGGGTCAATGGGGATTGACTGGCTTCAGAAGGCAGCCTCAAGTGGCCAATAGAGGAACTGCAGTTTTTGGCACAATACTATCACAACAACTCACTTGTTTTGCTTATTAAAGAGAGAAATACAGCCGTACACCCTCTGAATCCAAGTTTCCATCTTTCACCAAAGACTAGCTTAATTGCCCTGTTAACTCATGATAAAACACTTCATTCAATCTTGACAGAGACAAAATAAAACTCACCAAAACCATCTTAGTCTTGTAAGTCGTTTAGTTAGTGATTCCACTGTTCCAGTAATCACCAATTGTTAGGATGTCTAAACACCCTGGTATACGGTAATACTGCCCAAACCTAATCAGTATGTATCAGCAAATCCATCTACCAGTACACGGTTAGCACTACTCTTACTTGGGTTCTTCCATTTGTCACCTGTAGCTAACATGGAAGCTTTCAATGAGATGTTTGGAAACCAAAATGTCTGTGTGCGCCACGACCCCAGGTAAGCTCATTCAACAGAGTCTATATTACTGTGACAAATTATTGTTTGTTGACTGCATAAACAACATTTAAACTTTTTAGTCTTGAGCTGGACAATGTCTTTAATCCTCTGAAGTGAATGTGAACAGTGTGGTTTTACCTGTAGCTTGAATGTTACAGAACAGTCACATGACACAACAGTTTCCCATTTTTGACTTGTATATGCACATAATCAACCACTTTTAAACCAGCATTCAGAGACTTTGCATGTTCCTTCTTCCACACAATGACTAAAGTGAACAATTTGAAATTTAAAAATGAATCAAGTCTAACAATTTATTTTACCTCATTATTACCACTGTAAATAGTCTGACCAACTAAATCAATCGATTTTCTCTACATATCCGATCAACATACAAATGTTTGCCTACATGCAGCTCAGAGAAGCACAATTCCTGCTTTAGAGTACACACATCACATATTATACACACACCATGATAATGAGAATAATAGACATGATTATACTAATGATAATGTTGTTGTCCAAGATTGCGCAAGGAGTCCATTGGTGGTGTTCCTTCCCATCACCACACAGTCCACTCAGGCACCGACCACAACACCTGCCATCTCTGTGCCCAGGTCCGAGCTAAAAAGGGCAGACGACATAGTCGAACGCCACGCTTTAAACAACGACCTGGAGAGCAGACTGTCTTCTCTGTTGGCAGGTAATAATTAAACCATTCATGCACAGTGCATGTTGGGAGAGAGTAGCAGAAATATATAATCCTGAATTTATCATTATCCCTTCAGGTTCAGAGTGACCCACACAGATAAGAAGCCTCACGGAAGTCCTAATCCAATGATCAGTTCAGGGGACCAGCTGGACCAATCCCAGGACAGTGAGGAGCGGAAGGAGGGCGGGTATAATCTGAGAAGCATGTTCAAGGATGCCCGACCACCTTCAGAGGGCTCCAATGGGGTTGGCCCAAATGTGGGGAAACGCAAGAAGAGTGTAACCATATTTGGGCTGAGGCGGGGCAGCGACCCCATTGGCATTAAAGGAGCAGAGGGGACAGTCAGGGAGACTGGAGGTTTTAGATTCGCTATTCAGAAGCAACCTGTAGTGCTGGAGGAACTGTCGCAGGCAGAGAACACTAGAGTCTCTCCTGAACGTGGTACTAAACCTGGTATCAAACCTGAAACCGAGCCCTCAAAGAATCAGTCACCTTCTTCACCTCATCGTGAGGCTAAAACTTCAGGTTCCGTTAATTCTCCCTCTTCTCAAAGTAAGGATCAGGCCCGTGGCTCTAAGTCTACTCCAGAGGATGGCTCTAAAGATGGGCCCAGTCCTGAGCCACGTACGAACCTTATGATCAAACCTTCTGTTGGGACTACAGCAGCTTCTGTCCCCAGCTCTCTTCCCATTCCATCCTCTGTTTCATCTGGACAGACATTTAAAACAACAGAGAAACAAAGAGATGATAAGGTGTTAAACAATCCAGAGGCATATGATCCTGGGCCACTACAAACCTCTACACCCATTGCCCCAATGCCTGGATCCATTGCAGGTATCACTCCTGTCAGTCCTACTGGCCAACCTGAACCCTATTCTGGCTCTGGTCTTCCACTTACCCAAACCCCCTCCAACCCAAGCTCCAGCCCAGATCCAGAATCAGGCTTTGGTGCTAGCTTAGCTTTAATAAGCTTAGGTTCATCCCCTCCATCTTTAGCCTCCTCACTAAAAACTCCTATCTCACCCGTGGCAGTCACACCAAGCCCCAAACTAAGCTCAAAAAGTACACCATCAGAGTCACTCACTGCTAGCCCCAAACTTGACACCATGCCAGTATCACCACAAAACCCCTCTTCTTCTCCAGCTGACCAAAACCCGTCCTTTGGAAGTTCTCCTCTTCTGAATTTGAAGTCAGAAAGTGTGATGTCTGAAATTTCGATGACCAAAGGGGAAATGGTTTCAAGTCCATTACCTCTAAAGGAACAAGAGGTGAAAGGAGCTGGAATCATGAAGACAGAAGAAAAGACAGAAAAAGTGAGGGTGGGGATTCTCAAGAAAGCTGAACTTTCACCAGTTGAGGGAGATTCTAAAGGCTCTGCCCTTTACTCTCCCACTGATCAGCTTTCTAAAGACAGACTGAGCCATTTGCCTTTGTCACCTTCCAGTCCACTGTCCCCCTCCTCACAATTAGGGAGCAGAATAAGTAGTGTGACCATCATCAATGCCAGTCCTGAGAGCAAGAGAGAGTTCTCTGTTGTCACTATGGTGGAGGAGAAAGAACCCTCTACTTCAGTAAAAGACCAGAAAGGAGAGACTTCTGAACTCAGGGATGAATCAGAAAAAGCAGGAATTAGTCCAGCAGTTGGTCTGGGAGGAGAGGTTCAGGGTTCAGGTGTTGGACAAGCTGAAAATCAAAGTAGAGGGCCTCCTGGAGCAGAGGTTAGGCCAAGGGCGAGCCAAGACAAGGACGATATGGTGGAGATGGAAGATATTGGGGACTGCAAAGTGATGCAGGTGTAAGAAGCAGAGAGGGTGAAGGAGGAGTTGGAGAAGATGGTGAACACAAAACAGGACTAATAGGCAGAGTCTAATAGTGACATGGTCCAGAGTTCAGCTTTGATAATCCAAAGAAAGAAGTGATACCAAGGGGTACCACTTAGTGGACTATAGGAAGGGAAATGTAGTAATAATGAAATTAAGTAATTATAAACACGGCTTTGATTATGTAACCACAGCTGTGAAAATGTTGCAGTGAGACTGAACTGGCTGGTAAACTGACTAGTCAGCTGATTGATGAAAAATCATCATATATACCACTGCTAGATTGAAAGGATGATATGATAAATGATGCATGTTTTACCCTTTTAACACAAATCACTAATACTTTAGTTTACATCATGGCTAATCATTTTGCAAACGATGCCTTTGTGTTTTTTTGTTTTAAATGTTTTTTTGTACTCTTATTCCATCCAGAGTTTAGAGCCATGTTAGCGGCTCTGTGAGGCTGTATGTAGCACCATGGACATCAGTGTTTGCGCAAAATGCTAATGTCAGTATGCTAACATACCCACAATGACAATATTAACATGCTCAATTTTAAAAGATGTTTCCAGTATTGGAGAAACTGTGATTTTGGCCTGATTAGGGGGCTACATGAAAAGTCAGAGGATGACCAACACCATTACTGTTACTCCTGAAGGAAACATTACTGTCTGTACTAAACTGCATGGCAAGAGTTATGTTAGGATGAAATCCTTATTTTTTTATCCTATATTTCCCACACTTGCCTATATTTTGCAGAGGCTGAGTTTTCCTTTGACTAAATAGTTTCACATGTGACAAGCTGACTGCTTGGTTGGCTGATATATAAAGGTGCTAAGAGCTGGCAAGTTCTAATCTCATCTATTGATCCTGCTGATTGTGAATCAAGATTAACAGCACAAGCACAGGGGAGCAACAGTCGCTCTATGGGCAGCTTGGCCAACAGAGATATATCAGTTAAGTGAATTCGCAGCAAGTTCATGTAACACTGTTTCAACCCATGCTATTCTGTTAAAGTTAAAGTTCCACTGACTGTCACACACCTGAGTGTGTGAAATTTGTTCTCCGCATTTGACCCATCCCCTGAGGGAGCGGTGAGCAGCAGCGGTGCCGCGCTCGGGAAGCATGTGGTGATCTAACCCCCCAATTCTAACCCCTGATGCTGAGTGCCAAGCAGGGAGGCAATGGGTCCCATTTTTATAGTCTTTGGTATGACCCGGCCAGGGATCAAACCCACGACCTCCCAGTCTCAGGGCGGACACTCTACCACTAGACCACTGAGCTGTAAATTAACTGGCATGTAAAGTATGCTGCCAGGGGCATACAACAGTCTGTTCAGTCCAAATGTCCTCCCTTTTTCTCCAAATTTGGAATGACCATTTCTCTTATGTGAATAAAATTCTTATGGATGTTCACAAAGCCCCCCATAAACCCACCCTGGTTCCCTGTTCATGCAAGTGAGGAAATATGGACTTGATCCCTCACTGGTTTCCCACCATACAAACACTAGCAGTTGTTTTGAACATGGGTCTTGTGGTGGTGGGCAAGCTTATACTATTGTAATCAGGCACTTCCACTGGTAAATATACAACATTTCCTGTATACCAGTCACAGACTAGTTTTTTGGAATTGTGAAATTATTACATATCCAGTAAAATATTGGCCAATTTTTTTAGTCTTCTTTGTCTGTTCATGCCAGTTTGTAATATGTCCAACATAAATTGAATGCTTACCAGGAAAGTGCGAAACAACAGCAAATGATTGCCATAATGCAAAGTACAGCCATAGACTTTGTACTCTGTACTGATGATTGTATCGAGCAGTGCATATCCAGGGATGACAGTGTGGCTGCCCTACATGTGAAATAAGCTGAGACTACAGAGACCTTCCACAAACTTCCACAAAACAGCCTCTGCAGTCCTTAAAGCTGTGACATTTCAAAGTAATTTATTTGAAGGTATGCTGTGTATTTTGAAATATAATGGAGTATTTTAAAGTCTAACTTTTAAAGCTTCTACAGCAGATATGGGACATGTGATATTGTACATATATAATTGATCTCTCCATTGATTTGCCTTCTGTTCCCCTTCATGTGTTTATACAGTAGAACTCAGTAAGACATGTGACACAACATTATATGCATCATACCTGCAAAACTATTTATTTTGACGCACTTTTAAAAAAACTTAACTCCAACACTGGAGCAATCTGGTTACAGGCAGTAACAACTGTCGTTCAGTTACAGGTGTGTGATGTTACACATGGAGTATATACACAACTTCACCTTTCACCTTTACTGTGCATTATGTCTCTATAACAAAGCCATTATACACTTTGCAGCAACAATTTAAAGGTGTGGTCCAGAGTGTATCATGTGTAAAGCTGTGTCCAATTTGATGACATTTTAAGGGAAAATTACATGTTTTTACAACCTTGGTTTAATTTTGTGAGTTTGTTTATTTTTTGGAGAATGACTGAAATAACAATAAAATCTTTGGACAGGGCAATGGTATTTACACGAGATTTGGTTTTATAAGACTTTGGTTTTGTTTAAATCACTCTGACTGCTTATATAAGCACCAATCTAACCTAAGAGTGGTAGCTAAAATTACAAAAAGAAGATCCAGTTTGTAAAAAACAGAAATTTTCTTTTAAGTAGCTTTAAGGAGCTCCTTACTCTCCCGGCAGAAGAAGAGATCAGCCGCCATATAACAGTGGTGGTTAACGATTGTTATTTCCATGGTAATGCCATTGTTATTGTTTAGAAAGTGTTATTTAGATGTCACATTAGAGGCCGACGCTGTTATGTTACATGTCATGTTACTTTTCTATCTGCGATGCTGGCATGCTGTCTGACATCACACACTGAAACAACATGATGATGCTGTTGTTTAGTTCTGTGTAAAAATGCAAAGGTGGCATAAAGAAGGGACTTGGTAGCGTTCCTATAGAATATAATGGCAATGGCAATCTCTCTGTAAAATGGACTACTGAAATAATTTTGCTTCGTGGTTGGCCATGCAGATAGTTTTGATTTATATGTGCTCGGGCTGTCAGATACCTGTCCCTGAAATTTTTACCACCTAAAAAGTGAAAGTGAGTAAAATTTCCATACCAGATAGAATTAGGATTGAGTAAGAAAGTGTGTATGTGATTTATATAATTTGAGTGAACTGAACCTTTAAGACAGCAAGGCATGTTTGTCAGTAGAAACACCATGGTAACATCAAACACTAGAGGGGAATCTGAATTTGTTAAGATTTGCTGGCGTTCGTTCCAGTATACAACCGAGCCTCCTGCCCTGGAGACTCCTTCTCAAGACACCGGCTAGAACAGAAGGAGTTCATCACACACAGTTCAAAAGGTTTCAGGTCAGGGGTCAGCATCATTTCCTGGCCTTTATGGGAAAGCAACCATGGGGCCTGTAGTCTGCTGACCCACTTTCCTTCTTACTACGTGTCTTTCTTTTACCCTCGAATTTTTTTTTCAACCATCCTCTGTTTGGCTGTCTGACCTTTTTTCTTTTTTCTCAAGCTGACATGTGGACAGAATGTCTCTATCCTATAAAGACCAAGTTTCAAAGTGTGATCATGAAAGATTGTGTGTCACCCTCTGCTGGTCACCAAATGCATCACGCCCTCCCCATCAAAGTGTATTTCCATCCTCCAAACTTCACTTTTACAGTAAATATGCTCCTAAACTTCTGAGCAGTCATTGACATATTTATTCTATTAATAACAAGCTGTTACCTTTCCACACAACATGTGCTCATGTGTTAACCTGCTGGAGAATCATTTACAAGGAAAATTATTTTGTACATGACTAGGGGTATGTGTTAAGAGGACCATGTTGTTTTGTTTTTTTTACCTATGCACTATATCAGAAGCCATCTTAGCACTATAACAATTAGCTAAATGCACCATGTATGTACACTGCATTGCAAATATCGACTCATGTATATAAAAGTCTTAATAGTGCAGCAATTGGTAGCCATATTATTCAACACAGACCTATGAGAAGCTCTGCATCTCGATTTTCTCCCCTCCAATAAACTGCAGTTTAAATGTGAAACTTTTAAAAGTTGAGGTCAAAGGTCATTCCTGACAGTTTCATGCGGTCACCAAGACATGGAGTACCAACCAGGTCAAGTAATAAGGTTGTGCATGTGAAACCAAACAGGTGGTTACTGAATACCATGTTTAGTATATTTACTCTTGACAGCATAGTTTCTACCCTTCTTTTCAGTTTTCTCAAAGTATCTACATAAGACTACAAGGGCCAAGAAAAAAAATCATTTGATTGAAAAAAATGTTTGACACAAGCTGACATGCATTGGAAAGAATATCTTTAAAAGATTATCTTAACTTATTTAAAGGACGAACAAGATTTTAAGATTTTTTACAATGCTGAATATTGATGGTATTTCTAAATTCTGCATAACCTCTTGAGACCCCAGCTTTTGTTTGGTATGCATTTTTCTCTTAGCTATTTGGGATGAAAAGTACCTGATGATTATAAAACAAGTGAACAGTAAGTGGTTTTTGAAGGGAAAAAAAGTCCTCATATGGTAACAATGGGTTTATCTTCAATAGTCACACGTGCATAATAGGAGAAAACTGATTATTTCAACACCTGAACACCGTTGTGCAAAAAGAAAGTTACAAAGTGCAACATTTGTTCAGTGTTTGTCACTCTATGGGTTAGGGGACACTGTTCAAGTCTAAAACTATTCAGAAGTGTTTATTTCAACACCTGAACATAGCTGTGCAACAGCAACACTGCAAAATTCTAAGTACATTAATTTTCCCTGCTCCATAGCTCCATAGGAATGTCCTGTTTATGTGTAGGAACAGTCCGTCACACCTAATTGGCCTGTGTGAAATGCTGCAATAATAAAATAATAAAGTGCCAATGTTCTCAAACAAGTACTTCCCAATCAACAGCCTCTCGGCTTGTTACTATTGATAAAATTGTTTAAATGTGTTCACAATATCAACTACAAACAATAATTCAACCATAAAATTTGATTAGGTTTTGTACCTTGTCTACTTTGGTGTCGGGATCAAGATGGCACATAAAAGTGTCCACAAATGAGGACAACAGGTCTCAGTTAAGCAGAATAAAATATACAGTGCAGCATACCCAAAACATAATGTCCTGATATGAGGATGCAGGGGGAGGTTAAATCAAGTAGAATCAAAAAATGAACGTACACATTGTCTGGTAATTCTTGTGTGAAAAATAAGCCAGTAAATGGTTTTAGCAATAATCTGTGTCCTTTAAAAGGAACTGTGGCCTAGAAGTCAGGAGGTACTGCTGCGTACTAAATATCCTTGGAACTAATTCAGAAGTTAATTAAGTTACAAAGCAAAGTTAAAAATCCAGCAAATTTTGGGCCACTAGCTCAGCTAGTAGAGCAGGCGCTCCATGCACAAGGGTTATGTGCAGGTTTGATTTTAACCCTTGGCCCTTTGCTGCATGTCACCCCCCTCTCTCTAAAATCTCTAAAATTTGTCCCATCCAATAAAGGCAAACATGCTAATAAACAAATAATAAAAAATAAATAAACCAAAATGATCAAAAAGCTTTATGTTGAATCTCCAGAGACTGACTATGGTTATAGTATTATTTTTAAATTACATATTTGGTTAAAGATCCACACTGGGACTGTCACGCTTCTGAATGTTTCAATGTCACAATCAGCCCAAGGTTTCACACACCAGCAGCATGATGTTCAAAATGTATGAGTATTGACATTAAGGAACATGGGGCTGTTGGTTTTTTCTCCACTTTTCAATTTAGTTGTTTGTATCTTTGTTTGTACTTTAGGTTGACACAACGACATCAACACTGGTATCTTCTCGGCTCGTGAAAATACGCATTTTGTTTTTTGACAGATGGATACATATTAAACACATTTTGGTCAGTTTGTAATATATGCACCATGTTGCATGTTCCATTATAAATGCAAAAACAATGTGACAGTTCTACCAAAATGGTGAGATGTCCAACATCACACAGAGCAGCAGCTATTAAACTAATCATAATGAAGCACCACTGAAAAGTGCAAAAGCTACTCATTATTCAGCCTCATAAAATCAAGGGGTTTGTGATCTCCCTGTGGGTGTTGTTTTTAAAGATGTTCAATGTATCTATCCTCACTAGCAGGGCCTGGAACATCTGTACAGACATGTAGTGATGTGAGAGACTTGTAAATATGCAGATGTATCATAATTTACTCTAATGGAATAAATATCAGAATTTTGCTTTTCAGACCTGTGTGAGTGTGTATTTTGTCCTTGTTGAGCTTGATGACATCAGTCAAGGATCCAGGTAGCACTGAACTGTATAAAACACCAGCACGTCATATTAATAGCCGTACTATGGGTGTAATGCACAATGAGCCTCTCCAAAAAATGTGTTTAATTAAATCCATAAAACATAGAACATAAAAGGGGACACCACCTTAATTAAGAATTCCAATGTTATTTCCATGGTCTAGGAATCAGTATCAATCAGTATTTGTGAACATGAGCTACTCTCTCAAAGCCAGAAACAAGGGAGTAAGTCTCAGACTTGTGATGTCATCAAGTATAAAGTCTGAAGCTGCTCCACAGACACTCACTTAATGCACAGTTAGCCATTTAATCGGACTACTGTCTGCATTACTGAATACAAGCACAAGAGGGGAATGTATTTATTGATGGAAGTATGTCTGACTACACTGGCAATAATATGGCCCCTTTCAGCTTGTTGGTACTGGACCTTTTTCCGGTTGACCTATTACATCCCAGACCAATCAACAAACAAGTTAGCCATATATTTCAAAATATTTAACCCTTTCAGGTGACACAGCATGGATGGTCTCTCCTTGTCCATCCAAAAATGCATGGCTGTGGATGTAGATTTTGCCATGTTGTTAACAGCTTCTTCTTCCGTTACACATTTAATGCTTTTGACTTCCAGGTCAAAGCCCAGTGCGGACACTGGAGCATGCGCAGAGCACCTAGGCCAGTTTGGGTCTGATTGACTGTATATATATATATATATATATAGGGCCTTCTGTGCGGAGTTTGCATGTTCTCCCCGTGTCAGCGTGGGTTTTGTCCGGGTACTCCGGCTTCCTCCCATAGTCCAAAGACATGCAGGTTGGGGAAAGGTTAATTGGTGACTAAATTGTCCATAGGTGTGAATGTTGTCTGTCTCTACATGTGCCTCTCGCCCAATGTCAGCTGGGATAGGCTCCAGCCCTCCCGTGACCCTCAAGAGGATAAGCAGTTAGAAAATGGATGGATGGATGGATGGATGACTGTATATACACGCAGGAGTAATACGACCCCATATCATGTTATCTGGGTGTGTTAGTCTGACTTTGAGAAATTTGATTTGGTACAATTTCAGTCCAACTAACATGTTTAAATATTGTTTACTTCTTTGTGACCTTTGGCAATTGTTCTATTAGCTCTTTGGTTTAACTGTGTACTTTAGTAATGCAGGACGAGGCTGTTCAGCAGAGAGTGAGGGCTTTGTGAATATAGTTTGTGTTCAGGTCTTCATCGTGCCTTTATCCTGTGAGATTTAATTTCAAGTTGATATCATGAATAATGATCTGATCTTGAAATTAACAATTTCATTTAGTTATCTTCACAGAAATGAATGAAAGGCTAAGATTTGGCCTGCTGTGAATAATTTAAATCAGTTTTCTTAAACCCCTTAAAATCAAGAAGGACCTGTGAAGCTTTGGTGACCCCTAGCGGGGGTCAGGTCAGGATTCACAGGTTGGGGACCAGCGCTTTAGAAGCAACATTAGTAAAGCAGGTTAAATGGCAGCCAGCACAGCAGGTAAACATGAAACAGTGCAGTTCAAACTCAAAACAATATGCTTAACAATGTGTGATTTTCTTTGTAAATATTTCTTTATACTTTGTGGCTTTTAATTCATTACTAAAACACTATTCAAAAAATATTTAAAGAATACTACAGTGAAGAGAACATGTAGAACACATCAATTTACATCACAATAGTCTCATTTCTTTTACAAATAAAATATTAAAATCTGCAGGTAGTGACTTCAACAGTAAACTTGCTAACCCAAATAAACATGGTACAGTACAGTTACAGTACAATATGAGAATATATGCTATGTATGATTGTTTAAAAAAAAGCACAATACAGACAGAGAGTTGTAGAAAAAAGTTACTAAAAATATCAGGAAAACAGGAAGCAGTACTCTGGGGAAATAATCTGCTCTGCTTAACACAAACTGCAGTTATTATGTTCACTATTTGGGTTCATTGTACAGTTTATTAGTTGCTCTGCACTGTTGCTAAGCGTTGAATATTATATGAAATTAAATATATCACTTAGTCAAGGGTCATCATCAGTTTACTCAATGATAGAGCTCAGTTGCATGTAAAGAGACAGCTACACGCCACTTGACTTTTCATATGCTACAATTATAAATATTCATTATTTGTTTCCCAATATGAGATGTTTTAGAAATTAATTAGAATTCTGATTAAATGTAAAAGTGTCACATGGAGGGTGGTTCAACGGATCTGAAGTAAAGTGACTGATTATGCTACTTGCTGTAAATTCACATCACCTTATAACTTATAAGCTGACTAATGGGAAAAACCTAACAAATACTGACAAACAAATACAAGTTGTTTATTTAACACTACAACAAAAGGCACAACAGTCATGTCTGAGTCATGTATTCTTCAATGTAATCTCAGTGACTCCAGTCTTACGTCAAGGCTGAGGTGAAGGCTTCTGTGTTGGAGGAGGAGGAGGTGCTCGACACTAAAACAGTACAGAGGGAGGAGAGAGATGTGTTGATTATCACTGATCCCTGTCAGTAAAAAGATCATTTCTACAATTACCTGTATATTTAGCATTTACCAGTCTTCATTTATCCATTTTAGGGATGCACTGATTGCAAAATTCTGGGCCATACCAATGATTTTTGAATAACATTTTGGCTGATGGCCAGTACTGTCAACACAGATTTGTGGTTCACAATGTAGCATTATCAGGTAAATAATAGGGTGTGTCCCCTGACGTGCTGATGCTGAGTTTACTGTGTCCCTTGTCCCGATGGCATCCCAGGAAAGATCTCTGTTCATCCCAAATATGTTTGCTATTGTCCCCTGGATGATGGGATGTTGTTAGTCTCAAGTTCTGCTTTCTAGCCTGTGCAAAATTGATGTGACACAACAGAATAATATCGCCCACTGCCATTGGTGAATGCCATCTTATCTACCAGACAGGCCGATGACAGTCAACTCAACTCAACTCAACTCAACTCAACTTTATTTATATAGCACTTTAAAACAGCCACAGCTGAAACAAAGTGCTGTACATAAATAGACAAAGCAACACAGGGACATAAATCAATTAACAGGAAATGAATACTAAAATAATTGTTTATTGTTTTTAAAACAATTTAAAAACAATAAAACAATTTAAAAACAATAAAACAATAAATAAAACAAACCGTAAAACACTAAAACAGAGGCAGAGTCTCATGCGGAGTTGAAAGCCAAGGAATAAAAATGGGTTTTTAGACGAGTTTTAAAAATGGACAGTGAGGAGGCTTGTCTAATGTGGAGGGGTAGGTCGTTCCACAATTTAGGTGTGGCAACGGAAAAAACTCTGTCCCCTCTGAGCTTCCGTTTGGACCTCGGTACCTCCAGAAGCAGCAGATCGGCTGACCTGAGGCACCGAGCAGGAGCGTAGGGGTGAAGAAGCTCAGAGAGGTAAGGTGGGGCCAGACCATTTAAAGATTTAAAAACTAATAAAAGAATCTTAAAATGGACTCTAAAGTGCACAGGCAGCCAGTGGACAGAGGCCAGGATGGGAGTTATATGCTCCCTCTTATGTACTCCAGTTAACAGGCCTGCAGCTGCGTTTTGCATCAACTGGAGACGTACAAGGGAGGACTGGCTGACTGAAAATAAAGTGCATAATACGGGTGATACTGATACGGGTGTGTGGCCGATAAATCAGTGCATCCCTAACCATTTTGTTATCGAGGGCATTCTATGATATGCCCAAAACTATTCATAAATATACCGAATATTATTTTGTTGAAAGGGCACATACCGGTCTTAGTCGACCGCTAGAGAGATCTGGAGAATTGTGGTTGCTGCCTGCAGACTCTAATGGGACAACACACACACACTTAGCTATCTCATGTCGGAAATAGTGGCATTAGAATGCAAAAGGAGGATGAGACAAAAACTCTGCTTTGACATTACTCACCTACTGAGTTGTCTGTGAGCTTTGGAGGAAAGACCTGCTGTTTATCCTCCGCACAGCCAGGGGGGGTAGCACTGAGTGCTGAACTACAGCCAGGGTCAGGAGAGGTTGGGATGGGGGGAGAGAAGGGAGGCATGGTTGGGGTGGGGAGAGGCTGGGTTGGGCAGAAGTCAGAGGGTAAGTGAGATAAAGCTTTGCTTTTAGTGTCATGTAATATTTTATTCATGAACCATTAAGGGAATACAGTCTCACCTCCTCGTCTTCCCTTTCCTCCTCCTCCCCTTCATCATGGACGAGCTCCACCACCAATGATGGGAAGACACCGATCCGTCCATTCAGCTCTCCCTCCCAAAAGCCGTCATCCACCTGTCAAGCAAAACATTCACACAGGTATTGCAGTGGGATACATGAAATGAAAAGGTAACAACAGAAAAGATGGTGTGACAATAACCAAGTCCAGCACTACCTCATGAATCCATTTATGCCTTCCACAAAATAATCTAAACTCAAGGTCCACTTACTAGCTTTTTTTTTCCAGAGCTTTCATCCACACCTCATGGCCTTCATCACAGAATAAAGTTTACTCAGTTGTAATCGTTCTGTCATGTGATGACAACTGAATTCCATCACAACTGGGAGCATACTTCGCTTGTAAAGACATTGAGATGTGGCTGAAAGCTCATTTTAATACTAGAGCCAGTAAAAACTATGAGAGAATATTTCAATACAAATAATCACAATGAGCACGAAGTCATGCTGAGACTGATAAAAGTGGAGCCTGGTCTACAAACAGCAATAGATAGCTGAAGTAAACCCAAGCTGTGTTCCAAAAGTAACAAAACCATATTCAAAATTTCAATGATATTTGTAATTAAATAAATAACTTAAAAGCCTTGCTCAACAGTATGTTGTGTGGTTAACAATCTATAGCATGTCGTCTAAAGTGCATGGCACAAGTGCATGTAAGGCGTGTCCAACTCCACTTTTGCTGGCTAAATGGAGCATAATCTGGGTGCAATGTAAGACACAAGGGGCAAAGGGTTATATTTACCGCATTACTGTCTGCTGAGAGTAATGCAGTAAGAGCAGTAATGGTACTGCAGCAAATATGGTGGGACATTTGAGCACCAAAAATAAAAACTGCAGTCATAAACTTGAAAGAGGAAACAGAACTAAACTGTAGCTTCAGAAATTATCAGCAAAGCTATGCTGCTCCTTCTGCATAAATGTGCAGTGTCTCTCTCAATGAGGAGTCTGACAGCAGCTCTGCAGCTCTGCTCTCTGCTGCGTTCACATTTTCCTCATTAATGATGTATTATTTCACCCACCTGCAACCCATCCCCTCCCTGTGTGTGTAACAAGCAGAGTGAACACGTGTTGTGAACCTATGTAGGCACATCTTATTATCTGAATAATGTGCCCTTTAAAAAATAGGAAAAAACTGTGTCATTCTGACTTTAGACCAGGTTTTTGTTGGTAAGCTGCTCAATCGCTTTCTGCTGCCTCGATATAGCAATATGCCAACAATATGCCTGACTACACCTCATTTAAGACCTACACACCCATGGCCACATTGCCTGCTTGGGTGCTGGCTGTGAAAATGTACCTGCATCGGTCAGAAAACTAGCAATGACAACTCTCTGTGCTGTGCACCGCTTTGCACTGGGTGTAAGATAAGATCCATATGTTTAGATAAGTAAGTTCTTTAAAACAAAATCTAATATTGTTGTTTATTCAGACTTTCTTATTTCGGAGGCCACTTCCAAACAGCATTTCCCATAAGCCCTAGCCATTGTTGGTAAAATGTTAAAACTCGACTAAAGAGGAAAATCCATCTGACACTGTCTGTTACAGCAGGACAGATAGGACTGAACAGTTTAGAGGTTTTCAGAGGAGCTGGTGAGTTTTCTGGATATGGACAAAACCAAGTTGTGATGACGTTAAGTGTTGCTATTTTTATGGGAGCTGCAGTTTTTTGCATGCCAAAAAAAAATCTATCATTATTTTACTTTGTTAAATTCCCAAAGATTTTAACTTCAAAAAGCACACCTCACACTTCACATGAACTCACTTCATATTGTGAGACAGACCCGATGAAAGAGATGCTGAGTGAGAGATTCAGTTGAGTTACAGAAGCTAGTGGAGCAGAAACGACCCTGAATGTAATCTATATGAGCAGATATTTGCATATGTATGCAGAATCTGTGGGCAATAGGACGAGCTTATGATATCAGAAGAGCTGGTTTCTGTTTGCAGTCCAAGTAGTACTGACCAATCATGTTTGAGCGAGCTTTAAACAGTCTGTGTGGAGAGGTGGAACACATTGGCTGAAATGCAATATTAGAACCCATCAACTATTTACTGAGGAAAATTTAGCTTTATACCTTTTTTTAAATTCTTCTGCATTCATATACAGAAATCTGTTCGTAAACAATGAGAGCAGGAAACAATGACCAGCACAGAGAAGAGGGAGTCTTGGCCCAGTGGCTACACCACATCTCCAAAAATATGAGCTGTTACCACCTGAGGCTAAATTGTTGTCAGACCAGGAGCCATTGGGTTCTGAGATTTGCCCGGATGTGACACCATGACTTCAGCTCTCTATAAGCCTGACAGCTGAATCTGACGTGTCAGTGTAGCTTGATAAATCATTTTATAACTTTACAATTAAGTGGAGCATGATGGATTGTGAGCATGAGGGATTTGTTGTGTCCTCTTAGTTTAGGCAGCAGAAGACTGCATTTCTCTGATTCAGCCCTTACATTGGCATAGATAACACACACCTCTGCATGTCGACAGCGGATCAGGTGAATCAGTGCCCCCTCCTGGAAGGACAGCTCCTCTGCACTCTGGGCCTGGTAGGAGTACAGAGCTCTGGCTACACCTGACAAGGGATTCAAATCAAACTGGATTGTTAACAAACACACTCACATGACATCATCAGCTTATTATGAATCATTTGTGCATACACATTACATGTTTACATGTGACTTTGTATCAAATACAACATATAATTGATATATTCAGCTGTAACATACACACTGACCTCTGCTCCCTCCCCTGTCTTTATTCCCAGTAGATGACGTGGAGCTGAAAGAACTGTCCAGTTGAGCAGCATCCTCTGCTGGCAGACACAGAAACTGCACATAACGCTCAGGAACATACCCCACCTGACCACATGAGTTACACACCTGGACAGAGACAGGAACAGGTATTATAGAGACACAGGTGAGTCACTGGAAAATGTGCAAATAGACTACTGCACATCCAAAATAATTTCAAAATAAAGAAATATGTTTTCTTTTTCTTTAAAGCTGATAATGTCCTGATAAGTCAACAAACAGCAGAGCCGCCATACTGAGACTATCTCTCCACTCCATTACACATTATATATATCTGGAGGATGACTGTTTGTGCTTCTTGTGAGCTTATGCACTCAGTGAGTCCGGTGCTTGGCACAGATATGGAAAGTCAGCAAACAGTGGTTGAGACCATTTGTAGACATCCTGGACCTGAAAGCTGTTCACCTCGCACTCTACCTGCTTCTGCCAGGATTGAGAGTTCACAATGCCATTGTCAGGACCAACAGCACAGTGACAGCAGCCTTCAATTCCTAGCTCCCCCATCTTATGCAAACTAGCATCTGCATATGCTATATCATAGGCAACTGGACTTGCTTGCGTTTCTTGAAGACATTTCACCTCTCATCCAAGAAGCTTCTTCAGTTCAGTGGATGAGAGGTGAAACTTCTTCAAGAAACGTAAGCAAGTCCAGTTGCCTACGATATAGCACTTACGATTACCATGACTTGGATGACCGAGAATCTTCACTGACTAGCATCTGCATAGATCTGTGGTGGTGGGCTCAACCCCTCTTCTGCTTACTCAGAGCTGTGCATGTGCCAGAGCAGATCTTTGACAGAGGTGGTTGCTCCCACTATGGAGGGACTGCCTGTTTCAGGCAAGTGGGATCTTGTTCCAACCTTTCTTGTCAGGGCTGGCTCACATTGGTGGCCTAGCTCCTAAAAGGAACAGACTCCCAGTTTTAGGCTTACAGAACCTGAAGTCAGGACTATGCAAGAGGCTCTGGTACCTTCCACTTGAGCTGCCTACTGGTATCACTGGGAGTGTTGACTGCACTGTGTGGGGCTCATCAGGTGGACCCCCCCCCCTTACAGAACTGGACATCCTATCATTTCTGCAGATCCAGCTGGAAGCAGGGAATCAGCTGCTGCGAGGGATGGTGGCAGCAATTGAGGCAGTTTGTGGTCACTTTCCTCTCCTGAAAGAGGACAGGGGGTCGAGCAGCTCGGTCCATGCTGTGTCCTATCAGGGCCTTAACACTCCCTCCTTCAGCGAGCGATTGCTGGGTGTGGCTCATTGATAGAGGACTTGACCATGTGAGGTACATGCTCATTCACCACTATTTTAACAGTCAGCTTAGAGACTTGTGGGCTGACCTAAGTTGCCACTCTGTTGACAGATTTGGGCTTTGTGTCTTGCTGGGCCTTTATCTCCTTGGGTCAGTCTTGCGTCTTACAGACTAAATTTAGCCTTCGCTTCAGTGGGGCCTTGATCTGGTTGATGTGTAACTAGTGTGCATACTTTGTTACTTGTTGTTTTGTGAACTCTGCTTGTGGGCTACACTGTCTCTTCACAGAGTGTCTTAAAGAGCTAGCACGTGCCAGTGGAACATGTAACAGAGAGAGAGAGATATGATAGAGAGTCTGGTTAAACTGTTACCTTGGTTCTTTTCGAAAGGAGACTCTCCGGCTTCCAGGCCGCCCTGAGACATTTTCCAAACAAACAATCAGTGATCTCACACTAGCACGGGTTTCTTATAGGTAAATTGTAGGGCATGGCGAAGCACCCACATACCCTGACAGCAGGGGCTTCATTCCCCGTACATGTGGAACATGTAACAGAGCAGGCTGTTCTCATGTACTGTTGGTAAGTTTTCCTGTGAAAAGTAATGCACCATATTCCAAATGATGCACCAGTAATTTGTGCATATTCCATGTATTTTGGCAGGCCGCGATCACGTGACAAATGCCCTGAGAGGAGTGATGATGGAAACTATCCCAAATGGTCCAAGTGGAGGCAGGTTGGGACGTGGATGGGTCACAAAACACAAGACTTTCCCCTGGAAACTGGTGTTCAGAGCCGTATGAACTTTGAGTGAACTCATTTTAAGGTACATCCTCACCATGTTTCTTTTCCTGAACCTAACCACAGTAACTTTACTTGCCTAAACCTAACCTCCGTAACTTTACATTAAATAAGCAACTTTATGCAAAGGATGTAACGTCATTTGTGTGGTGCTAATTCGTAGGATATGATATGAAATGTTGTATAAGAATACACTAAGCAAGTGGAGAGATAGTCCCTTCACTCAGAGAACTATGGTTACATTATAACCAGACTTTACCTTCAGCCAGTCCTCCATGTCTCCATCTTCAATCACTTGAAGCTCCTCCCCTTCCATGATTGACAGCTCATCTGACTGGCTAGCCTACGGGAAGAAACATGTTTTTGCCATTATGAATTCTTCAAACATTATCCAACTGCAGTACTAAATATACACAGGAAATGACACTATCCATTGCCTTATGTAAGATCTGCTGATCTCTGTATAAACTATATCTGATGTTGTTAAAAATGTAGAAAGTCATGCTAATCCTACTATGCACAGTTTTGACCTTATGTGAGATCCACTGATAACACAAACTGTGCATAGTAGGATTAGCATGACTTTCTACATTTTTAACAACATCAGATATAGTTTATATAGTCATTCTCTTCATATCTACTTAGACCCTGAGTTTTCAATAGGGGGTCCACAATCCCTAGGGGTCCTCAGAGTGACTGCAGAGAGGCTGCCAAATTATTGTTTGATAATTTAATTTAAGTTTTAACGTATTTTTTTTGTTTTGTTTTTTTGTTTTGTTTGTTTTCAAAAATACAAACATCAACATGAATCCAACATATTATTAGCAAACATAAATTCGCCTATTTATTTAAAAATGATAATAATCATTTACAGTACACAACATTAATGATAGGCTAACTGTTACCCATTGATCCTCATGCAGTCATGTGAGCTAGCTAATGCTAAATCACTGTGCTGCAGTTATGCATAAAGGCGAAGTGAACTAGTTAGCTAGCATATATGTACCACTGAAACATTTTGGCCAAGCTAGCTTTAGCTTTATTATTATTATTAGCTTTATTATTATTCCAAGTGGGGATGGCACGGTGGTGTGGTGGTTAGCACTCTCGCCTCACAGCAAGAGGGTTGCTGGTTCGATCCCGGGCGTGGGAGCCCTTCTGTGCGGAGTTTGCATGTTCTCCCCATGTCAGCATGGGTTCTCTCCGGGCACTCCGGTTTCCTCCCACAGTCCAAAGACATGCAGATTGGGGACTAGGTTAATTGGTGACTCTAAATTGTCCATAGGTGTGAATGTGAGCGTGAATGGTTGTTTGTCTCTATGTGTCAGCCCTGCGATAGTCTGGCGACCTGTCCAGGGTGTACCCTGCCTCTCGCCCGATGTCAGCTGGGATAGGCTCCAGCCCCCCCCCGCAACCCTCAAGAGGATGAAGCGGTTAGAAGATGAATGAATGAAGTGTATTCTTATGAGCCACAGAAGACTCTCAGTCTCGAATGTAACTTTTTGAGCTAACACATCTAGCCATGCTACATGTCAGCAGCAGGCAAGAGCAAATAAGAGAAGACTGGGAAATATTTAGAGAATTATTTCAAGTGCAATTCAACTGTATGCACTGGTTGTAGTACGAGCTCCCTGCTCTGCCTCTTTTTGAGCTAAGGGGCCCTTGGCCTAAAAAAACATTGAAGACCCCTGATTTAGAGAGATCAAACTACCAAACAGGACTTTAAAACTGCTTGCAGATGCTGATTTCAACACCTTCCTCTTACACCTTGTTGATTTTTCAGTGTGTGTTTCTCAACATTTTCTGTCCTGTCACTTAACTTTACTTCTCCAAATTGTCATAACCACTGCAATGAGACAGTTGTCAAGTTTTCATGTTGACATTTTTGGGAATTGCGCTGTTTTTTTTTTTGTTTTGTTTTTTCTTTTTCAAGCATGGAGGAAGTTCTAGTTGGGACTATGTGAAGCCCTCACCTCAAGATAAGAGAAGGTTTGCTGTAGTACATTTTCAGATGAAATAAATCTAACCTGTACGAGTACACATTTCATTAATGTGATGTCTACCTGATAGCTATAGATGACTCTGCAGGCGGCAGGGTAAATACACACTCCAGATGCTGACACTGGATCTGCAAAGATGTCTCCGTTCTCATCATCATAGTCCTCAAAGTCAGTCAGCTCAAACTCATCCTCCTAAAAAACACACAATAAACATATCAGTGTGACATGAGTAGGCAAGGTATCTCACATATTTGTCTCAATACGGTTGATCCTCCAAATGTTACCCTGCTTTGTTCATTTTCTTTTATTAGGGGCTCACAGCCCATCTCGCTGGGCAATGTAAGTTAGAATCTGATTTTGGACAGGATTTTGTTCTTTTAAATCTTTCAAGTTGTGAAGAAGACCTCATTTATCCTGAGGTGTAATGAAGGCTCCATTTTTAAGATAGTGTACATGTCAAGAAGAAATAAACTTCATAACTACATAATTTACTTTCAATACTTATGTACTTTTGATACTTACTCAAGTAATATTCTAACAATAAACCTTAACTTCTACCAAAGTCATTTTCTCTTAAGATATCTGTGTACCTCATCCACCACTGCTGTCCTGCTGTCACAAATACTCCCTTGAGCACCAAAGGTGGATTAATTCACCCATGAAAATAGTCTCCAATAAATACACTATTTTTTGCTGTTTGAATAGCATTTACTAATAACTTTTTTAGGAAGTCACTGAGCCTTTCTTTAAAAAATGAAGCTATATATTTGTGAACCATGATTAAAGAGTCATAACTTTAGTAGGAACCAATCTGAATACTTTTATTGACAGTAAGATAAATACAGAATATTGTCAAGTGTATCAATTAAGTGCTCCTTTAAATCTATAAATCACAATATTAACAGACTATAATACATATTTCTCTGAATATATGCCTTCATGTCTCTTACTGGCCTGAGAATTAAGATCAAAGTCGACAGGCAGGAGAACACTTTCCTGCTGAGCTCCTCATCTAAACTCCCATGTACAATTAGGGGAGTTATGTACAACATACATGTACAGCTGTGCAGGGCAACCATTAGTCTGGCAGGAAAAATGGGATCCCATGTGACCATATGATGATGATGATGATGATGATGGTGTTAAACAATGAAACCACCATTTTCATGACTTTGGCTTTCGACTACATTATCAGATTGCCATCTATGCCAGTTAGAGTGATTGCCATTCATTTAATACACTTGCAGTTGGTTTAAGAGAATAAACTGCAATAAACTCAACCTAACCAAAACCAATTGAGAAACAAATATCAAAAATGACATTGCTATGAGCCTAAAATTTGTTATTTGCCTGTTTTCCAACAATAAAGAGTGGTCGCACCATGTCACTTTCTATTATTATTCCTGGTGTCATTATTATATGAAAATGTGGGTGTATTTGGCTTTGTATGTTGTCTGGTTAAGAAGTTATAAAAATCTGCATTTTTTTGCCACTCATAGATCAGTTAAAGATGGCCGCCAAAAGAGCCCCATAGGCCACAAGTTGACCTTTGCAACATGAAAAAATTCTAACAAGACATCATTAGTGTCCTAAAAAACAGGTTAGCCATGTTACCCCCATTACCCATTTCTTTTGCTGGACTACATGTAGGGCTGAGCAATACATCATTATTTTATTAACACTGTGAGGCCAGATCTCGTCTAAGATTTTGGATATCGTAATATTTTAAGTATTGTCTTTTCCTGGTTTTAAAGGCTGCATTACAAGTGATGTGATTTCCTGAACTTATCAGACTGTTCTGGCTATTCTATTTTTCACCCTTACCCATTTAGTCACTATATCTACATTACTGATGATTATTTATCATAAATCTCATTGTGTATTTTTTTTATGAAAGCACCAATATTCAATCCTGCAATATCAATATTAAGGTAAAAAACACTGTGATATTATCATATATTATATGATTTTCTCCATATCGCCCAGCCCTACAGCCATGTCACACTGGTGGTATGGGATGTGAAAAAATGTCCCAGGCCCTGATAGGTCAACCTCAGACCACTGAGGCACCAGAGCTCCCTAACGGCTCTCCATCTTTTCACTAAGAAACTCAAGGAGGTTAGTTTTGTGTGTGTGTGTGTGTGTGTGTGTGTGTGTGTGTGTGTGTTTGCATACTGAATAGTCCTCAGTGGACTTCCTCTGTTCACTGAGGCGCCTCTCTCTCTCCAGCTCCTCCTCTGCCTGGTTCATGGCATTGTGAAGCCACAGTTCAGTTCCTGTGACACTGTCTGACAACAGAGCCAGACGGGCCTCTGCCTTCACCCTGCTAAGCTGAGACAGGAAGAAAACAAGACACTTGTTCTTACATTTTGACATGTCAACTTAGCACCTGGTCCAGCATTACAGTATATGAACCCTTTACTTTTCTCCATTTTGGTGATGAGGGTCTTTTCCAACTGTCCCCTCTCTGCTTTAGGGAAACATCACTGCAGTCTATTTGTATCCAATTTTTATGTGAACTTTTATTCAGCTGAATAAAACCAAATAAATTAGTATGGTTACATTTAGCCTCTGTTTTTACCACCAATTCCATTGGTTTAAGTCCCATTAATTCAGTGTGATTTACACTTCGGGTGATCTCTCTCTGAATTATCATAAATGTCTATAAGAAATCATAAAAAAAGAAGTTCCTTTTGACTGAAGTTAAATATAACAATAAAACTAAAAAATAACTGCACTGATGGATTAGGAGCTGTCACGACTCCCCCACGACTGTCACAAAGTGGAAGCCACCATAAATTATTGACTTCAGAACACTTATTCAGGATATTTCCTTGCAGAAGTCAAAGAAAGTGACATTCTGTTTATGGTGAGTGGTTCAATGTTTTTTTTTATTCCTGCTTGTACTTTTTCTGACTGCCTGGGTACCATGTTAATGTGCACTTCAACTTCTTAACAACATCTACACTCTGCTCTGCTTTGAACTTTGACAGTTGATGTCTAAACTCTATGTGATGATGTAGTTTACTGGTATATATGAAACAACTGCAAACAGATTTAAAAGAAACATCTTGGTTAATTTCTCCTTGTGTCGGATCATAATCCTGCTGAAATATGGAAACATGTTGGTTTAGAAGCATGTATTGGTCATTTTTCATGGTTGAAAGTGTTTCTATACTCTTAACAGTCATGCCCCAGTTGCAAGTACTCCGCGATCATACATGTGGCTACATGCTAATGTCAGGAAAACATGTAATCTTGGTTGCCGATGTTGTTAATTTCTCCCTGATTTTGGATTATATTTCTGCTGGAAAATATCTGGTTATGTTTAGAAGCTTTTATAGGTAATTTTTGATTGATGATTAGAAAGTGCCACGATTTTCCATTATAGTCATTTCCCCAGGAATGAGGCCTAAATGAGTTAACGTTTTACCACGCACGGTTCCCTTGTCTTAAAGTCAATGGGTTTTTGTTAGATGCCTGAAATAAGGTCTGTGGTTAACACACTTAAAAGAGTTTCATGTTTTGTCCTACAAGATAAAAGACGTCATACAAAAAGTGGTTCCTAACAAGCGGCTAATTGAGACTCCAGGATGTTATTCCATCAAACGCTTTATAGCCTTGTTGCGGTGGTGACGTAGTTTGTTTAAAGCCTGATGTTAGCTTTTTACTTTTGTTGATTGCATTTAAGCTTCATAAATGATAAAAGTGGTGTTAGGTTGTGAGTAAAACATGTAAGTATTGCCAATGTTTGTTTGCCATACTACTGGAAAAATCCCACAGGCTTTTTGACGATGTGACTAGGACAACACTTAGGACTACATCTGCCTACAGAAAAACGTCATCCCTGGAGCACTCTATGACAGTGAGGTCATCATGTACCACTATGAAGTAATCAAGTACCATTCTGTGGTCATCATGTTCCATTCTGAGGTCATCAAGTTCCATTCTGAGGTCATCAAGTTCCATTCTGAGGTCATCAAATACCATTCTGAAGTCATCAAGTACCATTCTGAAGTCATCAAGTATCATTCTAGGTCATCATGTTCCATTCTGATGTCATCAAGTACCATTCTGAAGTCATCAAGTATCATTCTAAGTCATCATGTTCCATTCTGACGTCATCAAGTACCATTCTGAAGTCATCAAGTACCATTCTGAGGTCATCAAAGACCATTCTGAGGTCATCAAGTACCATTCTGAAGTCATCAAGTACCATTCAGAGGTCATCAAGTACCATTCTGGGGTCATCATGTACCATTCTGAAGTCATCATGTTCCATTCTGAGGTCATCAAGTACCATTCTGAGGTCATCATGTACCATTCTGAAGTCATCATGTTCAATTCTGAGGTCATCAAGTACCATTCTAAGGTCATCAAGTACCATTCTGAAGTCATCAAGTACCATTTTGAGGTCATCAAGTACCATTCTGAAGTCATCAAGTACCATTCTGAGGTCATCAAGTTCCATTCTGAGGTCATCAAGTACCATTCTGAAGTCATCAAGTACCATTCTGAGGTCATCAAGTACCATTCTGAAGTCATCAAGTACCATTTTGAGGTCATCAAGGACCATTCTGAGGTCATCAATTACCATTCTGAAGTCATCAAGTACCATTCTGAAGTCATCAAGTACCATTCTGGGGTCATCATGTACCATTCTGAAGTCATCATGTTACATTCTGAGGCCATCAAGTACCATTCTGAGGTCATCAAGTACCATTCTGGGGTCATCATGTACCATTCTGAAGTCATCAAGTTCCATTCTGAGGTCATCAAGTACCATTCTAAGGTCATCAAGTACCATTCTGAGGTCATCAAGTTCCATTCTGAAGTCATCAAGTACCATTCTGAAGTAATCAAGTTCCATTCTGAAGTCATCAAGTACCATTCTGAGGTCATCAAGTTCCATTCTGAGGTCATCAAGTACCATTCTGAAGTCATCAAGTACCATTCTGAAGTCATCAAGTACCATTCTGAGGTCATCAAGTACCATTCTGAAGTCATCAAGTACCATTCTGAGGTTATCAAGTTCCATTCTGAAGACATCAAGTACCATTCTTAAGTCATCAAGTTCCATTCTGAGGTCATCAAGTTCCATTCTGAGGTCATCAATTACCATTCTGAAGTCATCAAGTACCATTCTGAGGTCATCAAGTACCATTCTGAGATCATGAGTGCAGTGACATCAAGATACGAAAGAACTTCAAATGCTGACCAATCACAGCAGACTGGGCTTTTTCTGAAGGGGGGCTTAAGACAGAGGGTGAATACAGGTGTCAGTTTGAGGAAATGAGGAAAAAGGAAGTTTCTCATTGTGCTACGGTCAGACATCAGTTATTTTTGTATCATTTTCCATTTCCTTCTTGTATATTTTCCACCTCTATGAAAGAACACCTGAAAATACATATTGTATGACCTTTGACATACAATTTTTAGTGGCAGCTGTTATAGTGCGCAGAACCTCAAAGCAACCTGTAAGTAAACAATGACAAATGTTATCTGATCATTTAGTGCATGAAGAAGAGCCACAAATCCTTAATACATATTCCCAGTCGTCCTTTTGTACTGTCTGTCTCTCTTTGTTTGACTTGCTACACTGATACTGTAAGTCACTTTCTCAAAGATAATTGGTATTGTTCATTTGATAAAATGTTGCTGTGTTAATTATGCACAAAAACTATTTATTTTCTTCATTACATTTATATGATTGGCTAATTTAAGTAATTTTTCCTCAGTATTGAGCTGTGAAACGTTATCAGCTGTTCAATTAAGCTCACAAATGATTTTATAATTTTGCTTTTTGGAGATATTCTGTTTCTGTTTTATGTGTTTTATGAGTTTAAGTGCTGTCTTCTCTGAATGAAATGTGAGAGCAGAATGGTGACAAAATCACTTTTAGAAGAGGAGTAATGGCTAACTCACGTCTGATGTTTTTTTTGTTGGAAAGAAGAAGAAGAAGAACAACAACAAGATTAAAAAGAAGAACAAGAACAAAAACAAGAACACGACCAAGTAGTACCTTGGCTTTCCTGACACTGTCCTGCACCTCTGCTATCTTCTGCTCCACACTAAGCCCCGTCTCCCCCGACAGCAGCTTCAACCGACTCTCCAACATCTGTAGAGCCTGACAGAAAGAGACATAGGGATATACAATACATTCCTTTTATATTGCCTGCCGGAAATTCATAAATTCAGTGATAATAATAATGAAATAACTATTGGAGAAAGCAATATCTCAAGAAGAGGAAACTCTGAATAAAAGAAAAAATGATTGCTATACTGCTACAAGCATTCATTAGTTGAGGAGTATCTTGGCTTTCCAGCTTTGAGATCAAAAATTCACCCTCTCTCCATGGGTGATGATCTTATAGTCCTTAGCAGCTTTTGTAGCCCATTTCTTGGCCTCTTTAACCAGACAGCCTTCTGCTTCTGAAGCACAAACCTCCTGTAGAGTCGACACCTGCACAAAAGACATACATCATTGCTGTGTATACATCAGCATCAACAATACAACAGCCTTTTGTGAAGATCCTCAGTACCATGTGCATTTTTTAATGTCGCAGGCGTTGTTACACTGACCTGCATGAGGGTTATACTATAAACTACAAAAAGTTTTTATGTCCATCCCTGTACATTAGGAGTGTAACAATTTATTGATCTCAATCATTATATCGATTCAATTATCAATGATCAAGTATCATCCATGCAAAGTGAAAACATCGATCAATATCATCATCTTTAAGATACACCTTTATTTTGAATTTTTCATAGCATGTCTGTGTCAATGTCAAACAGCACCTGGCAGATAATGGCAAGCAGCCAAGAAGACGACGATGAGTATATTTACTCCCATCTCTAGAATAAATCTAGCCATGTGGAAACATTTTGGATTTTGTAGAAAAGACAGGTAAACAAACAAAGCGTCTGCCATATGCAATAACGGTAGTTACAATGGGCCCCAGTGCACTAATATGACAGGCCTATATATTGTATTTACCAACAGTGTGTCTTACTGATGCTTTTATGTTAAATCCATTTGCAGATGTGTCCAGCCTGCTAGTCTTGAGAGCTTTTGCACCTTAACTAGCTACTGTAAATAGTAATTTCTCATTCCTTGATTAAACAGAGACTTGATATTAAACGACATCAACATTACCCAGCAATCATCATTACATATCTGTATGTGACCAAAACTACAAAAGAAAATAGGAAATAATTAGTTTAACTGAATTGTTTTTATAGTTTAATTATCAGGTTTTTTAATAGTTTATGTAGAATGAGCATATAAATTTCCTCTAGACTTATACTATTTTACAGTTACAGAAAAACCATGATAAAAATGGGTTTGCTTTTGTGAGGGCATATAAAATCGCATCATATTTGATCTAACATGAGTTCTTCTTTGAACACGAGCGCATTTCCAGGTGGCAATTGGGCCCCACCACCCCACGGGCCCCAACTGCACTGCCTGCACTTTCTTACACTCCTGGAAGTGTGCAAACTAAGCCAATAATACTCAGGAAACATGACAAACAAAAAGTATAACTTCTACACCTCTGAAGCTCACATACACAAACATGCAAACACACCTTGTCACGTGGAGCTGGCTGGAAGGTGAATTCAGGAATTTTGCTGAAGGAGACAGATTCTTGAAGAAACTGCAGAACGTTTTTCTCTCTGGTCACCTGACAATACAGCAACCAATCAATGTTAACCAGGAGCAAACAAAACAATACCTCCTACCCTTGAATTTATCAGAAAGGATTGGAAACATAGGCTCTGATAAATAAAGGAGAGGTCTGTACCTTGATGCACCTTAATGAATGCTAATGCAGGAATAGTTTCAAGCCAAAATTGCACTAAGTTGTTGAGGTGTGGGTGGATTTCTTTGAGCAATCCCAGCGTTTTCATTTGTAACATCCTTGTAACATCACAGCAATGAAGACCTAGGGGGTTAAAATACTTTCTACTCACTCGAAGGGAACAGCCTACCTCAGAGTTCACACAGTAGCTACATTAGTTCAGACATTTTGTGTATGTGTTGAATTTCCCTTGTACAACTTAAACTCAGTTGTAGAAAGATTCTTAGCTTTTTCTTGAACATTAAAAAAAACATTTCTCTACTAGTATCTTCCACCTTTTCTTGCATATCTGTTCTTACTTTCAACCATGGTCTTATTTGCCTTTTTCCCTCCCATGTTTAACTTGTGTCTTCATTTCCACCTTTCTGCATTCCTGTTTTTTTTCCCTGTCTGTGAACCTGTCTGTAACCTCTCTGCCCCCACCTCCATCTTTTCAAGAGACAAGGTGAGAAATGTCTTATGTCTGGTTTCTCTGGAGCCACTGTGGGATACCTTGCATGTGTGAAACTCAGACAGCAAAAGGTTTGGAGAAACGTAAACCAGAATACCTTTGAATTGAGAACCTCCAATATGGCTGTCAGCTGTTTGGTTATTGAAACTGTTGGTTACAATAAACTATACAGAACACAAAAACACTGTATGCACATACACACACATACCTTAGCAACACACTCCCATATTGTGCCGTACTGTTTGTGTGTGGTCAGACAGGTATCCATCTCTGTCCCACACAGCACAGTAAAATGGCTTCTCAAATCATCATAAACATCACCGTCCATTTGCTGATGAGGGAAAGAGAGTGCAGAAGTCAGTTTGCATTATTTCAAATGGTTTTATCATTATTCAACACTACAGCTATTGTTGTTGTTGTTGTTGTTGTTGTGAGACTTCAGTAACAAATTCACTATGACTTGCAAGTTCCTCTCAAGCACAGTACACAGACAGTTCATTCCAGTACAGGTCTAATAACAACTTGAAAGCCTAGAAAAAGTGCATCATTAAATTATTGTATGGCCTTTGTGTGAGCAGGGAGAGCAAAAGTAAATAAACTGGCCAGCAGTCTTGGATGTGCATGGTCTTATCCGGCTCAGCTAGAAAAGAACTCTAGATTACCATCTCTAGGGGCCACAAATTGGAAAACGTATACACTCACTGAGCAACTTTCATTGGAATTAATGGGCTCCATTTTAAAATTTGGTATAGGGTTCTTTTTAATACATCCACCACTTCCTCATACCCACAGAAATGCAAAAAACAACTGATGTTCTGATGCTAAAATTATACTGCCTGTCCCCAGGTCTTCTGTGTTCTCAGTTCATTTGTGGTAAGTTGATGAACAAGATATCTTTGCTTGGACTGATGACAGGGTGGGCCTGTCAAGTGACACATGAGTATGAGGTGATCAGGCCAGCGGAAGACAGATTTGGAGTCATTGCATAGCAAATACAGCACACATCAGGGGCTACTGGGAGTATCATTGCCAGAGGAAGCCATGGCAAAGGAGTACCCACACAAGAAAGAGGAATTCACAAAAGGTATGTGGACCAAGTTGTAATGTTTTGGCTTATCACGTTGTAACTGATAAGACACGATAGGGAAGCGAACGCGAGTGTGTGTGTGTTATCGTTATCAAATGTCTCAGTTTCCGCTCATTCATACTAAAATGCAGCCTTGGAGCTTTCAAACTAAAACAAGGTCAGCAGCATTTTGAAAGGTCTCCTTTTCAGGGGTAGTTTGATGTAGGCGTAAACGTAGCATGTGGATGTAGCCCTAGTTAATGGGCGACAGTATATGAGGATAGGGTGAGATCTTTTTTTTGTTTGCAAACTTTACATCAAGAAGGAAAAGATGAAGCCACCAATTAGATTTTTGCAACACAAATGTACAGTTTGAGTGAATAAAGGTAGAGTAGGATGTGTTTCATACACTGTGCAGAGCAGACTCAGACCAGCAGCCTGCAAGCATCAGGAAATGATGTGGTTATAGTGTCATATCAGATGGTTTCCTTTTTGCATGTGGCAGGTTGTATGTGTGTGTGTGTGTGTGTGTGTTTGTGTGTGTGTGTGTGCGTGTGCGCAGGTGTTTTACCTCCATAATTTGTGGTAAGTCATTAGTATAGTAGTGTTGGTAATGGCCGTTGACTGCTGATAATGCCAGCAGATACTCATTACGAACTTCAGTCAAACGATCTTCACACTCTCTCAACCTGGCACTGAGCTGCAAGGACACACAAAATTATATTTTGTGGTAAGTAAAACCTGCAGGAAACATCTCCAAATTTACTATGAAAACAATAAAGGCCTATGGTACTTTGTTAAACTAAAGGTCTCAGTGTTGTTTTACGATGATATTTGATTAAAAAATGGATGAAACTCAGTGTGTAGTATGATAAACTGCCACATCACTGAACATATCTGGTTCTGACAATGTGCCTCTTTTAGCTTACTGTTTTGTCTTAAAGACCTGGACACACCAGGATTTCACATTCCAATAGAATCAGCATGATCTGAGGATCTGCCTGAGGAGGCCAAATTAATCCACATAAATTTGCTGCACTGACCAATAGCAAACTGTTTCAGAGATGAGAGAGCGCTTTTCAGCTGTGTGGCATCATTCACGCTTTTCTCATCTGTCAGGGTGAAAACTGCTCCACACAAAAGAGCGGTTTGCAGACTAATAATACAGAGTCAGTGATACAAATATGGCTTCTGAAAAAACTGGACTTCAGCTGAAAACACACCAGTGCCGCCCGTGGCCGGATTACCCAATGGGCTTTATGAGCACAGGCCCAGGGGCCCATGCGCAGACAGGGCCCAGCCATGGGCCCAGCCAGAATGGGAGAAAACAACTGTATAACGTTTTTCCCCTAAATCCCTCCTGTTCAAATTTCAAATAAATGACACCATTTATACAACAGTTAGTTCCGACCGAGTAATTTGGAGAGGCATTCCATGAGTGCTGATATAGAGTATAACATCACTGGAACTTGTAACAGTAAAATCACTCCGCTCACGTGTTATAAATATAAATACAACCGTTAATTTACCAACTGTCACACTCGCTTCATTGACGCAAACTGACAGTATAGCGTTACACCAAGAATATGGATATTATTATTACTGAGGATGAGGGAGAGTGGAAGCTGAATCCGGCCGTTCCAACATCCAGGTTTGCCAACGCTTCATCAGCCGAACTGGACGAAGTTACACAGCTGCAGATCAATGTAAATACAAAGTAGCTGTGAGTTCCTGGTGTGTGTGCTGCGTTGCCTGGCAACAGACTGGGGGAACTGTTTTTTTTTCGCGGAGCTACATAATATACTTAAATAATTTATTTCATCACCTTTTGTTAACATTTCCTTACTCAGCATTGCTATTTAAGCTGTTGTTGAACTGTTGTATAAAAGCAATATCACAGGAGAGGGAGTGGTGTTGTACTGTAGCCTATATCGTCATGGTTGTAATTGTCTTCGATTACCGATAGTACATCACTCCCTCTCGTGTGATATTGCTTAGGTATAACCAATAAAAATCATGCTGATTTTTTTTTTTACCTAAATAGAATGATTTAATCCACCTTATTTTTCACGGAAACACGGAGGCAAAACAGAACGCAGCCAGCTTCCGTTTTTTTGTGCGACACTTCCGGTCCAGCACTCTTACCACTGTGTAAATGGGAATCGCCTTGTTGTTTACCTTGCTGAGTTTAGCTATATATATGTATATATCACATTTTTCACGTCACTATATCACCGTTTAGACTAATCTGATGTTTGTAAAGTCTATAAACACAATGACTGAACAAACATTAGTATTTTCTCTGTGTGTAATTAATAACATGGTTATCGTAGATTAGCTGGGCTAACCGTTAGCTGTTAGCCGTGTCTGTAATAACTCACTAAACTCACAAAGTGGCCTGTGAAAAAAATATTTTCTCCAGCAGATGTCTTAGTTACAACATGATTGAGCTAATTGGAGTAGTTTCATGTCGTATCCAACAACGGGAGGCTTTTAACGGATGACGATCCTGATGTTAGCTTTGCTGCTAGTGTTAACGTTAGCTGTCCCTGTCAGCTGCAGCCACTGATGCTTTCTAGACATCGTGATTTCCCAAAACTGAATAAATACCACACATAGCAATACAAAACTGCTTTGCTAGCTCGATCATGTTGTAATGGCTGGATGGTTGATACATACATGCTGATTCAGGTGCTATCAGAGCTGATCCGCACATCACTATGGCTTAACGATCAACTCAATTAAAACAACCCGTCCTGTGTTAGAAGTGTATGTCGCTGACAGAAAGAAAGAAAGAAAGAAAAGGGAAAAAAGATAGAAAAGCAGCGTACACCTCACATATTTATTTCTCACAGGTGCGCACACGTGTGGCTGACATGCAGAAGCACCGTCTGCTGCTTCTGCAGCTTCAGCTGCTCACGTAGAGAGGCTGTGTAGCCCGGTGTGTTTTTTCGCTGATTCGGTTCTGCAGGTTCTCTGCTGGTACACTGGAGACGGGGATCAAGCAGTTTGTCTCACTCGGGATAGATTGTGCTTTTTTGGTTCATAGTTTATGATTGACGTGCGATTTATTCACGTTTAGAGAGAATAAATTTCCGTTATAACGGAAACGTGGGCACAGTTATCTAACGTTATACAAAATACGCAGACTAACTAACTAACTAACTAACTAACTAACTGATTGACTAAACAACTGAAAATTGAAAAAAAAATTAGCTTGCACTGTTAGCTCCGGTAAGGGAAAGCATGAGGGAAAGTGGCTGACCAGAAGTCACGCACAAAAAAACGGAAGTTGATCACTATTTACTTCCATGTTTGAAAATAAGGTGGATTGGTCAAGTGCAAGTGTGGAAACCATGGTAACAGGCCGCTCCGCCTCTGCCCCTACGCGACTGAGACTGTCCTCAGCGATAGCAGTGATAGAGAATGAAAGATGAGCGAAACAAGTGGTTGTACTAAATGTAAGCGGAGAAAAGAAAAGGAGGAGAGGGAGGCAATTTTTTTTTTAAAACGTGTTCCTTCCATCCAAACTTTCATCCTCAAACGGAGCCAGGAGAATCACTGGGAAGAAGATGCTTTGGAGTTGGAGAACACTGTGCAAGCTAAGCTAGCTAACCGGGAGCCGGAGCCGGAGGAAGATGCCACCGGAAGCCCGCCACAACCTGTAACGTTAGCTAGCTGCAGTCACAGCACCGGCAGCTCTCAGTGGATGTGCGAAGTGTCGGACCCGGCGTTGTGGGTTGAAGTGAGTGAAAACGCGCGAGCTGTTCTTATTGATCGTGGACCTGCAGCCTTCCATAACTGCACAAGCAGATACCCAGCATCAACTCGTGATGGCGGCTTGGGCGGTAAAGTGTGCTCCTTCACTAACGATCTGCTGTACAGCCGTCTACAAAATGGAGAAAACGTTTCCCGTGACTGGATCCCCTATACCAACCACAGGTAATATTTTTTGCTTTGCTTGCATGCTATTTTCAACGAAGAAAACCCAGTTTGTTAGTGGCTACTCTGAATGGAAACACCCCAAACGTCTGCGGGATCGCGGGATCGCGAGAAAAGCACAAAGCACTGTAGCTGCATGCTGGCGTTGTTTGGGCGCTCATCTGTCACGGGGCCCGGGACTGTGAATTCGCAACTAGTGCAACAGCTGGAGGGAGAGAAGCGGTACTGGCGGGAGGTGTTGAAGCGTGTCGTGGCCGTCATTTAATTCCTAAGTGAAATAAGGTTCCCTTTCCGTGGCGATGATGAAGTTCTTGGATCACCACACATCACCTGTAGCCTACAGGTGTTCGTGTGTGTGCGTGTGGGCGTGCGTGCGTGCCTGTGTGTGTGTGTGTGTGTGTGTGTGTGTCTGTGTCTGTGTGTGCCCTCTTAATCCGGGCCTGGTGCCGCCGAGGCACGGCATGTCAGGTGACATGCGTCAAGTGCTGTCCCCAGCACATGCCGGACGCGTTGCGCTGCAGTTCATCAACAGACGACCACACAGAGTTTTCTCTTCCGTCTATGCCTTTCCCTAAAACCATGCATAGACACCCACTAATTCAAGTTGATTTCTCACCTGAAGAGCCAATCTCCAGAACTATGATGCGCCAGGAGGTATCTTTTTGGCCATTGTCTTTATAATGACAAGATTGTAAGTTGTTTAGCTCGGGATCTTTTTCAACCTCAACAACAAGCCTTTCCTCATCCAGTCTTCGTCACACACAAGTCACAGCAACAGCGACAGGGTTCTCTTGACACATCCATGGTGAGGAGAGCAGTCAAGCTGCCATAGGAGCAGAGAAAAAGAGCTGCCATGAGCCGGTATGTTCAAGTATGTTCAGGCAGAGAGCAAGTGGGGGAAAAAGGGTATTTAATCCTGGGGGTGGCAAGGCTGGAAATAGGACAGTGGCGTAGGGTGGCACGTCCAGGAATATACATTGAAGATGATAGGGGCATATTTTTTTGACGAGTGTCATTTGCCACCAGTGTGTTTTGGCCTTTATTTTCTGATTTGTGACAAAGCTAAGCTAACGAGCTAATGTGTTTGCTGACAATTAGCAAGCACACAGAGTTCCATCCAGAATGAGTCCTAAAACCCAAAAATGAGTTAGCATTTCTGCAGTCACAGGTTCCCTGTCTTGAAGTCGATGGGCTTTGGTTAGATGCCTGAACAAAGGTCTGTGGTTAACACAATTCAAGAGACTTTCCCATTTTGTTCTATGACCTAAAATACATTAATAAATACCCCACTTGTGAATTTTGAAGCCTTAATGTTTCTTAAAAAAAGGTAGTCGCTGACAAGTGACTAAATGAGACTACAGAACGTCACACACCGAGCAAAGCTTTACAGCCTTGCTGTAGTAGGGATATTAAATCATGCTAGTGTAGTTTGTTTATGGCAATTACATTCAGGGTTCAAAAATCATAAAAGTGGTGTTCATTTGTGAAGATGATCTTGCTGAGCAAAATGTGTAAGTATCATAAACGTTTGTTTGACACAGAACTTATTTTCTGCAATAATCCAAAAATCCAAAGGAAAAATCCCGTTGGCTTTTTGCAGGCTGACACTAACTTCCTTATCAGCCTACAGAAAAACGTCATCCCTGAAGCACTCTATCAGCTCAGAGTTATTTTTCCCTCTTCAGTACCTTTTTCTTCTCAGCGAAATGGTATGCAATTGCGAACAAAATGTAGAGAGCTATCGAGACTGAGCTAACAGTTAGCTAGCAGCTGAAATCAGTTCACCATTATCCCTGCAATGAGTCACTGTCACCAAGCTTCTGCGTCCTACCCATTTCATGTGGGCAAGAGAATGTCACTTTGTAGTGAAAGACAGGCAGCTGGAGAACATAGTAAAGCATTTAGCAGCTAAAGAGACAGATGTTTGTCTCAGGAGTTGGTGGAGACCAAAAACAGAGCTAAAAGAGATTAAAGATTGGACTTAGATTTATCAGGTGGACACAAACACGACTCTAACACAACTGACAAATGAATTCTAATGTGGCACTGATGCTGCAGGATAAATAGGCAGCTGTCTGCTAGCACGTTAAAGGCTGAAAATATTTGGTGATCATCAGTTTGTTTTGATGGTTTTCTACCCTTCAAGCTTTTAGTTAGCTTGTTTATATATTGTTATGTAGGAACTACATACACAGTCTAGTTTAACATGGTCAGTTTCTAAGTCATACCTTGGCGGTCATCTTTTGTAGTCCAGTTTTAAAGTGGAAAATTCCATGTTCACTCTTTCTGGCTCTAGAAGACAGAGTTAAAACTTATCTTAATATATAAGACATTAAAAAAATTACACAACAACAAAAGACATAAATACTGTTGCTACACATTATCTGAAATATTCATCTGAAACACTGTTCTATATGTAAACTTAATGTTTGACTGAGATAGCATTTAATTTACCAGTTAGTGTTACAACAACCGACTTGGTATGAAGAGTGAGAAAGTCCATGTAAGGCAGTGTTCTGACGTTACGTAATTTGCATATGGTCATCATGCACTGACGTGGCTCACATGAAATATATACCTCATGTTACATACAAATGTACTTATTTTAAACCAAGACATGGTCCTTTTACGAAGCCTAACTAAGTCGTTTTTTTTTCTTAAACCTAACCGCAACCGTTTCACAACACTAACCATGTGTAACAATGTGTTTCAGTTGTGCATTACATAGAGACGCAAAAGGGTGCCCTGTTCGTCACTATGATATGCCTAGGGGCATGACAAAGCGCCAGTAATGGATGACATAGGAATGAGAACAGGCTGTCTATCCACACACAAAGCTGGACTTTTACCAAAATTACTATATCTCTGATCTCAGAGCTGCATATGAAATAATTTACGGCTCAAGATCTACAGACCTCTTTGATTCTCCCTTAAATTTTTTTTAGCAGAAATCACTGGCTCATAGTGTTTGTAGATACAAACCATTCTTGATAAAGCCACTGATCTTTGTCATGGGTTAGTGTCATCGCTTTTGTTTCTATGTTTGTTTTGCTTCTGCCACACACAGTAACCTGCTCTGTGCATCGGCTGCTTTCTCTCTGGCAACACTGGCGATGTGACTGAGTTGGTGGTAGCTCTTCTTGATCCTGTGCAGCTCCCGCAGAGCATCCACCACTTCCCCTTGCACCTTCTGGAGCTGCTCTAGGCCCTAACACACACACACACACACACACACACACACACACACACACACACACACAGAGCGAAACGATCCATTCAGCCATCAGTGGAAGATATTTACAGTAATGGTCATTGCATAGTGTGGTGCAGTGATGAAAATGCACCCAGTATGCACCCCCCTCCTATAAGAGTTATAAGTATTTGAGCACTGTGTGTATGTGTGTGTGTGTGCCTGCGTGCGTGCGTGTGTGTACACGGTGTGCAGCTCTCTTACTCTCTTAGCTCGGATGTCCTTTGCATTGCGAAGACTCCTGGAGGCGTGTCCAATCAGTTGGCGGTATTCCTCTGCAGCAGCTAGTCGTGATGCGGCGGACTGAGCTGTGGCATCTACAACTGACCTCCACACACCAAACACACTCCTGAAAACACACACACAGAGACCAATGGGCCAACAACCATTGATTAAGTGCACTTTACACGTCTCTCTTAAAGCAGTGTCACATCTACCACCTCTCTGTAAATATGTGTGAAACAGATCGTAATCAACATAATACTAATATGTGCCATGAAGACTCAACCTTGTGTTATGTTCTCAGTATATTATAATGTAAATAGCCACAATGCACATTTGGACATATTTCTGCTCATATACTGTACTTATATTTGTAGGCCTCATAATTTGAAACAAGCACTGGTAAATTTGTCAATGAAGAGGACCCTGCTGCAATTTTAATACTAACAGACAAATCAGACACATGTTTAATGATAAGGGTTTCATCTAAATTACTTCAGTTTGTTCTCTATGTGAGGGTAGCACGGTGGTGTAGTGGTTAGTACTGTTGCCTCAAAGCAAAAGGATCCCAGGAGGGAGCCCTGCTGTGTGTTATAGTTGTGACCTGTAAGTGTTTAAGACACGCAAGTTTATGTTCAATCATTAAACACATCCCTTTCTGCTGTTTATTTCCTATGTAAAACTCAGATTTGACAATGTCCTCCAAGGGGTCCAAATATAGAAAAACTTCTTGACTCAGTGCCATGGAGTTGAAGTTTGTCCCTGTCTAATGGAATCTAATGGAATCACCTTCAGCCATTGTATTTGCATAAATAACATGTAATCTCAGCATCAACCATCGTTGTTGGAAAACCTGCCATACTAACTGTACTAGATAACTTTACGTACTTTTACTGAAAATGATGTCAGAGCAGATACATATACCATACTATTGGAGATGGTTTCGGAAAATAAAGTCACCCTCAGAAGAGTGAAACAGAAAACAGGATGATAAGGCTGTGTGTGGTATGTATGTGTAGTTACCCAGAAGTGATAGCATCTGTATTTCCTCTTTGCCAGTCTCTTTTCTGGTACTGGACAGCTAACCTCTGAAGAGCCTGGGAAAAAAAACAATTGAACACCGCATCACAACCCCAAGAAACAAAATGTAGTTTATTAAAGACACAGTGACGATGCTTTAACTGAGAATCAGGCGGGCCGTCTTTGGTAAATGCATTCCTTCACTATCATTCACACAGTTTAATAACTAATGCTACAAACAACATATACATTGGGCTCTTTATGAAAGGTGTTCATTGAGCTCTTGATTAGGAGATGTGAAGCACCTACAATGCCTTGCATTTTTTTTTTTTTTTACATTATTTTCTTTCTTACCTCTTT
Organism: Epinephelus lanceolatus; assembly: GCF_041903045.1. Classification (NCBI taxonomy): domain Eukaryota; kingdom Metazoa; phylum Chordata; class Actinopteri; order Perciformes; family Serranidae; genus Epinephelus; species Epinephelus lanceolatus. The sequence goes on from NC_135740.1 coordinate 8,669,895, forward strand.
GTCTCTAAACTTGCATTAGGCTGTTTGCATCATGCTATTAGTTTTTTATTGTATTATTTGTGACCTCTTTGACTTGCTGTTGTCATAATTACATTGCCCTTGTTTTTGCTTTAATATGAAGCTACACATTTTTGTGGCTACACACCATCATCAGGTAATACGTAATTAGCTAAAGCACAACAACGCCAAAGTACAGCCTCATAGAAACATTAGCATGGCAATAGACTGGCTTTAAAGTACCTTCCATTTTTTAAAATATATTTTGTCTCATGGCTCTAGCAGCTTGAGTGGATATTTGTCAGTGTAAACGACTTAAAGTGTCAGACATTTTCATGAATCAATTACAATAGCTTAGCATGGATTTGCACACACTAAAGCCATTTCACACCGAGCACAGATTTTGTTAGAATATTTTGCATTGACAATTAAAAAAAACAGATTTTTGGGCTTCTTGTGAATACCTGCACACCCCTGGGGAGCATTTGTCCAGGGAAAATTTTCTTTTATTTTTTTTTGACCAATGACATTCTTTGTTTCAACTGATGTCATAACTTCAGGTCATAGCTAGCTAACTGCCAAAACAAGCCCACGGGAACAGCACCAGGCTTTGGGGCCAATTTTACTAGGGCTGTACCCACATATTCGGATATTCGAATATTCGTTTCTATGGGTAGGTATTCGTTATGAAAATTTGGTATTTGATATTCGTTTTGTTTTTTTTTTTCTTTTTTTTTTAAACATATTTTTTTGGTGCTAAATGTAGTCTTTTTGTTGTTGGTAAATGTAGGTTATCAATAAAAATCAAAACTTTTAAATTGCATTGTTAAAAATGTAAAAATATAGTATAGCCTACCAACTGAGCTTGTGCGCACAGCACGCTTGAGCGCATCCGCCTGAGGCTGTTGATCAATGCCAAGTTTTACCACTTTATCACTATTCCCTCTAACTTGTAGCTGTTTTTTCGTTATCTTTTGAATTTAATATGAATTATGGACCTGTTTTTGTCAATGTTTGTTTCCCCCGTTTTGTACAATAAATTATTGTTTAAAGTTTCAACAAGTTTCTTTTGGAGTGCGTGACACAAGTGTGTTTTGAAAATGACCGCGGACTGTCACCTGCTCAACGCATCAGTACCTTCGGATGCCATGACAGTAATAGCCAATAATGTCAAAATATCATTTACAGACCGATTTAACAGACGATCACTGCTGCCCGACCCGCAGGTCCATTTGCGGGTCCTGCGGGTTACGGGTCGACCCGCGCATCACTACTCAGCTCAGTCTATAAGGCTGTACACAACAGTAAGGCTGTAGACATTATATTTTATTCAGGCCGGCAGAACCAGCAGCACATCAGCTCTACAGTGCACGGCACTGCTGATTAACCATTTTATTGCAGCACAGAGTGTCTGCCAGCAACCAGTTACTTGCAGAGGCTTCCTACAACTTGTTTCAACGGTTCCGATTTAATCAGAAGACAAATTAAACAGGATGACTAGCCAATGTGAAAATCAAAAGAAAGCACAGAATAATGTACTGAAGGAGACTGTTGTGCCATCACATTTTTTTGTGGTTTGAGGGCAAAGATCTGGTTGCCGCTGTGCAAAACTCCGCAATACAATTAGGTCCGAAAAAACCCTGGAGGCAGACCGGGGAGGCAAGGAATTTTGAGCCCCCAGCCCCAATGCTGCTTCCAGGTCTCATTATACATCCATGTGCCAAAACAGGGAAACCTCTAAAACAATAAAGGCCTGTGGCTTGAGAACACCAATCAGCTGAGATATGAAAATGTAATGTTGCTGATATGCTCTTGCTGACATATGTTGGTCATCGAATGGGACTATCCACAACAGCTAGTGTTGGCATCAGATGTGTGTAGTTCATGTTAGCCTCTTAGTCATTCTCTGTCTGGATAGTTTTGTAGGTTTTTTTTGTTTTTGTTTTTTTGCAAAAATGGAACATGGCACTGGACCTGGGGTGCAATGTTGTCATGCTAGAATTCCCCACACAGATTTTCTATATTCCACCTCCGCATTTTTGCATCATGCTGATGGGAAAAGGTTTTAAGTGTGGATACACACATATATGACACATTCTCCACCATGGTGCGAACAACACATGAAGCACTCTCCAGAGTTTTCCAGAGAAGAATCTTGGAACATCTAGTGAGAGCTTTCATTTATCAAACGAAAAGGGAGGGAAAAATTTAGGGAGGCATAACCCTGTGTTGAAACAAATTGACACACACAAACTGTACACACAGAATCACAAGAGACAATGAACAACAACACAGCACTCACGTACTGATATGGGACCTGAAATCAATAAATGATGCATATTTCCAGTAAAAACCAGAAAGGTTCCAGTAATAGGACTAACAGTGGACTAGAATAGCTCGTGCACTCACCTGACCATATTCTTTCTCTATAGCGGCTCGTTGCTTACTGAAGGTCCTTGGGGAACACAGAATAACACAACACAAATCAACAGACATGTCAAGATGCTCTCACTGTCCCTTTTAGTATTGATCTCTCTTCCTATCACCCTCTGTCTTACTTGATTCAATGAGAGGATTTCATACAGACATCCCCAGTCTGGTGAGTTTCGTACCTGATCTCCTCCAGCAGTTCAGTGTCTTGGTGTTGTTTGGTCTGCAATCTGCTGAGCTGCTCTGAGAACACCAATTTCACCTGCTGGCTCTCCTTTACCTGTACACACACACACACACACACACACAACGTACATAACGTACATTTACTCAAGATACTCTACTTAGTAAAATTTTGAGGTAATTGTACTTACTGCACTACATTTAGTTGATAACTTTATTTACTTTTCAGATTCAGATCAATATTACAAAACGCAATTAATAAATAACTTACAATGTATTAATATATGTTAAGATAAGACTTGATCCTGGGGGGAAATTCACATCCTACCCATTAAGTAATTACAATGAGCTCTACCTTTACCAACGACAACTTTTAACTGATGAGCATATTACAGTAATGCATCAATAATTGTATTACAATAACATAACATACATTATTTCAAAAATGACTTATCCTAATTATTACTTATATTTGGTATTTTAAGTATATTTTGATAGTCAAACTGATGTACTTTTACATAAGTATAATTTTGGATGCATGAACTCTGTCTTTGCTGTGGGGGGACTAGGGATGTAACAATATGGAAAATTTGATATCTCAATTATAGTGACCAAATTATCACGGTAAACGATAATATTGCAATATTTTTTTAAGCGCTGTAAAACGTCCAAAAAATAGATACCTTGAAATAACTTCACTAAATCTTGTAACTTCCTTATCATACTAAAATGTTAACAGCCAAAATCTTATATTAAAATACAACTTTCACATTAAAGGGGCAAGGGATTGGCACAGCAACAGAAAATGTTATTTTAAATTAAGAAAATATGTAAACACATTACAGGAGCAAAGCTTATTTGTCTGGTGCATTTTAACAGTCAGCAAAATATGTAAACAATTTTTATATTAATTATTTATTTATTAGCAAGAGAGGAAAAATATATATAAAACAGAGCAATGCAAGAGTAGAACAAAAGACATACAATATATAGAATAGATATCACAAATGTGCAGGAGAAACCAAAAAACCCCTAAGGGCAATGGTCATCATTACACAGAATAATTCACACATTAGAAGTGTGCATGTGAGTCAGAGGATTACCTGTATGAGAAAAGGAGTGCATGCTCTCAGTCAAAGGTTAACACGGCAGCGTTTTATGTTGTTTCCTTGAGCTTATGTCGAGAAAGCATAACTGGCCGTCTATATCGATTCTAGCTCGCCATACAATAACCATAATCATAGTGATTCAATCATAGTTGATCTCAATTAGCGTTACGTCGGTTTATATTCTGTCGGCTCCGCTCAGTGTTTTCAGCTCCGTTTCGTTTTGAAACACTTAACGTTAGCAACATAGCTGCTAATACGGCTATTAGCTAATCAGCTAGTATTAGCTCCTAAGTGTCTTAAATGAAAACGGAAAACCTAGTCACCATTTAGGAGGACAGATACGGCTCAAATGTCTCGTATACGTCGAGAGTTACACATTATGACAATCTTAGTAAAACCGAAGTCCCTCACACAATAACTTGCATTGGCTGTAAAGCTGTGGATGATGGTCACTGAGATGAGCCAGTAGATTTGTAGTGTTGCTACCCTTCGCAGCAACTTTCTTTCTGCATGTTCTGCACACAGGATAGTTGTCCTCCACCAGCTGTCCCTGGGCGTTCTTCAGAAACCCAAAGTATGACCAGACCTCAGACTTTGTGCGTTTAGTTGGGGAGGGGGGGAAATGTCCTGAGTGCCGCTTCTGCCATGTTTTCATTCTTTGTGTTTACACATGCTACGCACTCACACAGCGCCTGCATCGCGAGACTTGAATGAGGCTGTTATTACATATCCTGATAATCCACTGCGATAATGCAATTAATTTAAACATAAACAGTAATTCTTACTGTGTAAAAATTAACCGAAATTTACCGTAATATCGGTAATCGTTACATCCCTAGGGGGGACCTAGTATGCTCATTTGCAGGTTCATACTTTTGGGTTTCTACTAGAACATGTTTGCATGCTTTAATGTTTCTATAATGCTTTGTTTCACAGTCATACAGTCGGTGCTGGAACACTGCAATCAGGGAGAAATGAACAACAACAGCAACCAAGATTGCATGTCTCCCTAACATTAGTATGTAGCTACATGTAGCAGTGTTTGCAGCTAGCAAATGACTTTGTCTGAGTATAGTGGCACTTTCTACCATGAAAAATCACAAATGAAAGTTTTTAAACCAACATTAGCTGGACATGTTCCAGAAGAAATATGATTTGAAATGTGGGAGAAGATAACAACATCAGCAACCAAGATTTCGTATTTCCCTGATGTTAGCATGTTGCTACATGTAGCAGTGTAGGCTACATATTGTTAACACTTGTAGTGACTATCTGGATGACCATGTATAAGGAATTCATCACAAGCTGACATTAGCTTGTCTTCAAAGTGGGAAAAACATTGGAAACAGATTATTCAGACAGGTCTGAGGCCGTAAATTTTTGCTCAGAAGGATTATGTTTGCATGGGTTACATTTACTCCATAATTTGAAACAATGTTTAATATGAGCATCACTCAATGCAACTTTGGTTATATCAACACAACAGTGAACTGGCTGTCCAGTCACCAATCTGTTTTACGGTTTCACAGTCAATCTCAATAAGTGTTCTGTAGTTAGGAAAATAAATGATAGAATTTCATACAAAACACTGTGTCTCTCTGTCTACTATGGAAATAGCAGTCTGCCTTACAGGACATAGACGATGGATATAAAGCCTGCCATTAGTCACACTCAGACAGCAAGACTGTAGTCGAGACAAATTTAAATAAGGGCAATAAAGTCCAAGACCAGGTTTAGTCGAGACCAAGTCAAGACAGAGTTCAAAGAAATCTGAGTTCTGTTCAAATCATAAAAGGCAATAGTGTCTTTCCAATAGTGATTAAGGATGGACAGAATAATCTATATACTGGAAACAAATCTAAAATGTCTATAAAATAAATTATATTGCTGACATCACAATACCGAGTAAAGTTTAGAATGAAGAACACAGTCAGTTAGACCACTGACATATACATAGATGCCGCTGATTTGACCTGTTGCCACAATACGTGTTTGTAACAATTCCTTATTAGCCAAGCTAGCATGCTGTGCTTGTGCAAAACACAGTGGCGGTGGATGAGAGTGCAGACAGAGCCGACTGAAATGGCCCAAGACCAAGACAATTGTGAGTGAGTCCAACAAAGTATCAGACCAAGACAAATGCAAGACTTCAAAAAGTGGTCTTGAGAGCGGACTTAAGGCTGAGGCTGGGCTCTGATACTATATAATCTTTGAAACCAGTCTAAGCCAGACCTCCTGCTACTATTTTTGCAAGAGCACCGTCACAGCATCCTGGGCTCAGTGCTGCCCAAGACAACTGTGAAATAAAAACAAATAAGCAAGAGTGTTTTATTCCTTAGTGCAAAATTATGATGCGTTCAGCCTGACCCTTCTCCAGCGTTGGCACAACATCAGATAGGTCTGGCTACTAATCCTAGACTACGGAGATAGTTTCTGTGCCCAGCTTAGCTCAAATACTCAAAGCACGTAGCCTACAGCAAAAGTGACAAAACAGGCAACCCATCCAGGAAGCTAGTAAAAACATAATTGTAGAGTGATGAGAAGTTGTTACAAGAGACAATGTTTTACCACCCATCTATGAAGACAGAACTTGTACAATGCTGGGCAGTGCCTCTATGAAGGGTAAGCTAAGTAATGACAGTGTCTCATTTTTTATTTCAGACGTGTCACTAAATGCACAGTATTTAGTCCTGAACAAGTAAATAAGATATTTTTTTAATGACTGTGGACATGCTAACATTCTTTAGGCAGGCTACACATAAACTTCGAGAATGCTAATGTCAACACACCATTTTGCCAGATGTCATGTAATTGTCAGCAAGTTAACTTTCAGCCATTTCTAACTGATGATATTCTGGCATATTACTACATAAATGTTAGCATGTTAAGACAGAAATGAAGGCCTCACACGTACAGTTACCTAACTTCCTAGCTACATTACAGACTAGTTCTTATCACTAGCTAGCAGCAAGTTGACTGGCTAGCAGGCTCACTATGTCCTGTAGAGCATGAGAGAGGAAGACTTAAGGTTTTTGAAAATCTGTAGTGCTGATGGATTTGTTGAAACTTTCTTACCTGACTAAAATTGGTCACCAGTAACACAGCCAAGTGGAATACCAACTTCATGCACTTTGCTGCTTAATGGCAAATGTTTCCAATCTTAAATTGTAAAATGAATTATGGACTGCAGGATAAACAGAAAAAAATATTTGCTCTTAAGAGAAGGATATTAAGGCCAACTCTGACTGGAGTGCAACACATAACTTCTCAATGGTCTGTAAGGTCTCAAATACCATATGACATATGTACTGAGTGAGTCTCAACATTTAATGTACTGTTAATTTATTTAGAGCATTTAATAGATACCTTGAAGAGTTAGCACATGTTGGCATTCACACGATTGACCATTATATGTTTTCAATACTTGCAGACAGATGCTTTCACAGGAAATGCATTCACTATCCAAAACAAAATGTCATAATATTAACCACATAAACATATGTCTCTCTCTGGGAGTATATACTAAGTAAAATGCACTTATTGTGGCATAAATATTCTCATTGTTATGCTCTGCAAAGTCTTATTGTGGAAAATGTATTAACTTAAGAGGATGTCGAACAAGAGGGACAGAAATGAAAGTAGTAGAGACACAAAGTTTGTGTAAGCAGTCAGCACTCTACATGAATACAACTCACATTAACTGTATTAATATGAAGACTACTGTAGCTTACCTTTCTAGGTGGTGGCTGCATAGCTGGATGCTGATAGTGTCCGTTATGTCTCTGTTATTATATTGCGTGACTGCTGCTTCCTCTATATTTTCACACACTGCATGCACGTCTACAACACTCTTCCTCTCTTTCCTCTCTCTCTCTCTCTCTCTCTCTCTCTCTCTCTCTCTCTCTCTCTCTCTCTCTCGCTCTCTCTCGCTCTTTCTCTCTCTCACTGTGGTGCTAGCCTATAGGGGGCAGCAGTGGCTACATCATTAAACGGGACACCATGTCGCCTTCAACAGAACACAGCGCTGGTTCACATTTTTTCATGTGTCTCCTAAAGCAATTCTTACATGCCCATGTGAATATTGAAAGAGTTTTTGTCCAGTGTAGTTGTTTCCTTTGGCCATCAAGGAGGACTGTGGATTTTATACAGTCCTTCTTCAAAGTAAAAAAAGGTTCAGCAAGGCCTCAACAGTGTGACAGTGGGTTTCTCCAGAAGTTACAGTTTGAAAAGTTAATAAGTTACTTTGGGATACCAGATTTCCTCTTTGTGTCAGTTTCACTGTGGGCATATGAGGATTATATTAAGATAGACTTTAAAACGTGAATCCATCCTTTGATGTACCACCTTTCCTTAGAGCAGTCCCAGTTGCAAGTCTTCAGTATCAACAGCACATGGAGGGATTTTTATTTGCACTCTAGTGAAAACTATAATAACATCCTTTTAAACCCCAGAACTAACAAGCGACACCTCTACAGACACCACAGATTTCCAGATGGCAAAACTGATCCGTACCAGTCACTGTTTGCTCATTTATCTTACTATATAATGACGAAAACTCTGTCTGTGCAAGTGTCTGTGTGTCTGTTCCACGTTTTTCTCCTCACTGACTTGATCAATCCATGTGAAATTTGGCACAGTGGTAGAGGGTCATGGAGGATGGGAATGAAGCAATATTACATCAATTGGCCAAAGGGGGGCGCTATAGCAACCGATTGAAATTTCAAACTTTGAATGGGCATATCTCATGCCCCATATGTCCTAGAGACATGAAACTTTGCACAGAGATGCCTCTCCTCATGAGGAACAAATTTGCCTCAAGAACCCATAACTTCCGGTTATATTGATTTTCCGCCATTTTGAATTTTTTGAAAAACACTTCAAATCAATCTCTTCCTAGGAAGTTTGACCGATCTGGATGAAACTCGGTGAACATAATCTAGGGACCAATATCTAAAGTTCCCTCTTGGCAAAAGTTGGAAAACTTACTAAAACTGAGGTTCTATAAGGCAATGAATATTGCGGAGGGCGTGGCTCATCACATAAAGGTGTATAACATCTCAAGGGTTTCACCGATCACCACGCAACTTTGTAGGCATATGACCACACATAATCTGAGGGGACCCCTCCATTATTGACCCCATCAAACAAAATGGGGGCGCTAGAGAGCTAATTTCTTATCTAGGCCCAACCACCATTTTGATTTTTACTAAACTTGGTAGATATGTAGAACAGGACGCCTCAAGGTGACTGGAGAAATTTAACTCTAATTGGCAACTGGGTGGCGCTATAACAACAGAAAAATGCTTAAAAATGGCTAAAATGTGACCGATCGCTGTGGCTTCCCCTGTGGCCCAATGTTGTTGTTTTTTTTTCTAATTTTTGGTATGACTAAGTCATGGTATGGTATGCTGTACTCAATGGGTATGGACTAGTTATCTGTAATTAAGCAAATTGCTGAAAGAATTGGTGTGATTTGTTCCTTTTGTATTGTCACACAGTGCAGAATTTGCTCTCAAACTCACAAGTTTTTATTTTATTGTCAAATACCAATGTGTACAATTTTTAAACACTATGAAAGAGATACATTATCACAAATCTACCCCCAACCTACACACGTATACCATCAGAATAATAATTATTCAAATATTATCATAAATTATTGCATAAAAATGTATACATAAGAATATACTTAATGTGAGAGCCAAATATGTCCTTTCACTTACCAGGCATTAATTGTGTTTACCATGTGTGTACAATGGGTAGCACTGTGCTGGTATTTTGAGCTTAGTGATAAAAGGTAGGACGGACATTGTTGCCATTAGGAGTTTGACCCCGGAAGGGCAGATGGTTTTTTTTACCGTTGTGGCATGGAAGTGTTCGTCATGCTAAAATTTGTGTTCAGTTTTGGTTGAAAAATGAGGACATGTACATTTATTCAACCTTATGCATGCTGGTATGAATAAATATGATGATTGTTCTGCAGCTGGAGCCTGGAGGTCATTTTCTGAACACAACACAACCAAGGAAAGTTGTGGCATCAACCAAAGCAAGCACGTCAGCCAGGTCAGGCCAGGTTAAATAGCTCAGTAGTTGCAAGTAGTAGACTTACAACTTTTTTGTGCTAGATCGGGATTGTTTTCTCAGATTTTTTTCCCTCCCTCAAAATGGTGACGTCAATCACTGCATTTTGTGATCGGCTTTAAAAGTCTCCTTTAACATATAAATGCTGGGTAAGAAGCAAACTGACAAACTGCATTAATGATAATAACAGTTTTATTGAAGTGGCACTATAAGAGTTGAAAAAGTGATTCACAAAATATGAGAAAAGAAACAACAGTAAGGTTACATGAGAGCCCAGGAGAATGAACAAGGACATGGTCACTTGGGTGGGATGGTAACAATCTGATAACATGGATCTTTGTCCATTACTGTGCAGTCTTCATACATGGGAATAATTTATCATAATACATTTAACTGTTGTTTTTCCACACCCACATGGAGACAAATAATAATGACTAGCTAAATCAGTTGACATGTATCTTTAACACAATCATAAATTAATAATAAATAAAATAAATAGGTGTAAAACAATACATTTGCAAACATACATCATTTTTCATTTTCAGCATCAATATTGTCATGAACAAATGGGTTGTAATCCACAAAAGCACTGCTGCCATACATCAAAATATTAAACACGCATCACATTAAGAGATAGTGGAACTGGGAAGAGATAGATTTCACTCTTTTTTGGGTCTCAATAATTACTGACTGATCTGACAGATGTATGTGGTGATTAATAAATACTGTGCATCCACTTGTGACTGATTGTTGATCAAAGATATGATGTATGTTCGTGAGCAGAATTAATTGTGATATGCTATCTGGTTGTTTCTTTAGTACCTATTTCTGCAGATAATTCATGTATTAATTTATTCATTTAATTTGACTCAGTATGTGACTGTGTTCAGGTGTAGCCATGGCTTAGACTATTTTGTTTGTCTCGCTTTTGAGGCATAAATATGATACCTCTGCTGGGCTTGAAGGGCCACCAGCATTTTGACTATTCATGCTTTTTCTTTCCTGAGGAATTCTACACAGATGTCCAATTCAGTTCCAAACTATGTATGACACTAAAATATGAAGACAGTTCTCGTTATTACCATGGAAACAGTGATTTGACACAATGTCTCCCATTTAATCTTATGGTAAAAAGCCCCAGGAAAAAGCTGGTAAATGGACCGCAAGTTATAATTTTCATTTATTTGTTTGTTTAGCAATTGTTTAATCTCATTCTAATCCATTTTAACAACCGACTAAAGGCTGGAAGTCAATTATATGTCAAGGAGGTGCAAATCAGTTGCATGTAACTACTGTCAGAGCTGTCTTGAGAAGTTTTTCTGGCTTCTGTTTTTAAAGTGAATGTAAATCCAGTAAAAGTATTGTCCTGTATTATTCCAAATGATGTCTAATGAATTGTGAGAACAGCTTCCTGAATGGTGATGCTGCAGCAACCAGCTACATTTGAAAACACTGAAAAGAAATCAGACAAATGTGCTTTGAAACATACAGTGATCACACTGAACATTACAAAGTATCTGTCGTCGCTGAATGTAAATGAGGATAACTGAAGAGACAGTTTCACAGGTCACCACTGATAACTGAGATTATTGAACCGAGTTGATCGGCTGTACCAGGTCTTCCAGTTTCTCATGGAGGCTTTTTGCAGAAACCTTCACAGGTGGTGAACAGAAGTTCTTCTTTCCCTAAAGGGAAAAGCACATGGATATTAATGACCCTGTAGAAAACAGGACAACACAACTCCTCACAGGTTTTTAGCCTCTTGTAGCTCATAGTTTTGGTTTTAGTGGATTGAGGCAACTGTTACCCAACACACTAGCTATTACAAGTCAATAAAGCCCTAATATGTTAAGGCTGTCTGTTTGTATGTCACATAATACTGCTCTTTGCTGACCTATGTCCTAATGTTAGTGTCGTTAAGACAAGTTCAAATGCTGACCTGTGCCTGTTCATTAGTTTAGAGATGAGGCAGATCCAAACTACCATCTGAAGGCAAGAACACTTTGATTTAAAGCACACACTCTCAATTTTTGTCTGTCTTGAAACAATAGTTATAGCCTGTATTTACACTGAAGCGGCTTTTACTGGCTGTAGTCGTTCCTCCTGTTCATATTGTCCGCATCACATCTGAAAGTCTGAACAAAGGTCCAGACTGAGTTATTCCTTAAAGCAACTACAATACTCATTTAACATGACAATAGCCTGCAAGACACTCCAATAATTTAGTCTGGGGAAGGCTTCACACCTGTAATTTTGGTTTAGATCAAACTGAAAAGTCAGAAAGTCTGGACCAAAAGAGGTAGGTGTAAAGGGCTCATAGAGATCCCCTCATAATGTGCTTCTAATGTCAGTGATGGGGGACAAAATCCTCAGTCTAAATCTTAAAGTTTACCAAAGCTCAAATGATGCCTCACATTGGCTTCAACTAAACTTAACAGCCTCACACAACATAATGAGGAATGTGGATTATGTCAAATGTCACAAACACTAAAAGCACATAGAGGATTGTTTTTACTGGCCAGTATGAACAGGAGGAACGATTAGAGCAAGAAAAATGTGGGAAAATGTGCACCTCTCCTTTAAAGCATAAATTGGATGTCTCACCTCAATTTGTCCAAATCTGTTTGGACCCTGACACCTAGTGGTATAAGGGTGATATTTGACTGGAAATCTGTCACTGATGGGTCTTTGATGCCAGAAGATATAGTATTACAGTAGTACATCTGTCTCAGATCTGCTCTCATTCAGATGCCAAGCCTGAGTATCTGTGTACACATGGTACCAGGATTCAGTTGCTAGTGTCATTGAAAGTCTATAAAAAGCTATTTGGTCGAGTTGAATGATTTTACAGCTATTTTTCCATATTTGAAAATATTTAAATCATACTAAAGAATTTAGATTGTATACCTTTAGATTTTACATTGCACCATATGTTTCTGTAGTACCTACTCAACAGGCATTTTTCCTGTGTGGTATCAATATAATACAGCTATTGCTTAAAGTGTGTGATACTATTTTTCTTGCTTTCAACTGCAACTTATTTCATTATTAGTTGTTGCCTCCTGTCAGAGACTCTTCAAACTGCAGGGAAAAGTATTTCTAGACTGATTTGAACACAGTTAATTAGATATTTCATAGTACACCCACAATGACTGTGATGGTTATGAACTGAAGTAAAGACATAGCACTACAGCATTATCAGCCAAATGCCACAGTATGTTAATCATATTAGATTTTGTTTAATACATCTAAAACTGTTTTTAACAAATGAATAACCACAGCCTCCTTGAGTCTCTGATATAGCGAGTCAGCTGCAGTGCAATGCTAACATTGTAGTGTTGTTATATTTACACACAAACATAAATCATCAACCATGGTCACTTACACTGAGACACTTTGGGATCGTTCTATTCAGTGCTTTGATCATGTGTTTGACGGATATGTGACTGGAAAAGCTGGTGTCCAGGGACTGCAGGCCTTTAATGAAATATCCAGTAGAGGCACATTCCTGTCCAGAAGACAGACATGGCAGCGTTAGTATACAGTTGCTATGACATATATATAGCAACCTCTGCATTGTAGTAATCTCACATATATTTGATTAATCATTGTTTTATTTAAAAAGAAACATCGAGCAATGTTAAGCGCTCGAGTGTCTGCTACTTAACAGGGCTATGGCAACCGCTGGAGATATTAGGTCATAATTCAACACATTCAAATTGGACTGTTTTGGCCCCAAAAAAGAACAAAAACTTTTGATCAATTTCAGGCTTAAAAGAACAACTTCTGGTTCAGTCCCACCCATTGCCAGTTTAAGCCACACCCACTTCTGGTTAAACACCACCCATTCTGAGTACAGGTACAGATACCGATAATTTTGTTGGTTGAATAGATCCAGATGCAGATACAGATACAGATAATGATGTACTCACTCATCCCTAGTAAAAAGGAATATAATTTCAGTTATATAACAAAAATATGTGAGGATGGGGCTTTTAGCTTTGCACAAAGATCTCAAAAGTTACAAATCTTTGCCGGATAGCAACTCTGAGGTTTTTCTTCATTCTTGAGTTCAGAAGCAGTTAAGGAAATAATCTAAACTCTTTGTCCGTGAGCTAGCCACTGCTAAATCACTGTGTGGCACCTTGTTAGGCAGTGACATCTAGTGGCCATAGTAATTATTATGGGAGCAAAGGAGGAATTCAGATAGCATAGTATAAAGAGCAACAAAACCCGCTTAGGGTGACTGATCAAACAAATACTGGACCAGGAGAGAGGTGTTCGTATCCCGTGTGAAACCAGAAATCAACGCAGAGTTATTTTAACAATGAAAAACAGGATATCAATGTATGCCATATGACGCGTGTTACATGAGTGATTTCATGTGAGATATATGACGTGCAATTTTAAGCGTTAAAAATCAGCCCTCATACAGTTGTCTTGAATGGAGAAACTAACTATAGAGACCAAAGAGGTTTTTTGTACAAGACTGTAAACATGTTTATGTTGTTTAACTTGGGCATTTTAACATGGGAGTATATGGAGACTGACTCCTTTTGGAGCCAGCTTGAAGTGGCCATTAGAGGAACTGCAGTTTTTGGCACTTTGCATTGGCTTCATTTTTCAGCCCCAGAAGTTGCTGCTTGCTCATGGCCTACATCTGTGCTGGATGCTCAGAGATGAAAATATTCCATCTTCTCATCTGAGTTTTTTTGGAAAATGTTTCCATATGTCAAAATGATTGACACATGGGAAACAAACTCTGAGCGGCACACATTTAAAATATCTGTATCAGGATATTCATCACTTACAATTATTCATCTCCCATTACGTTATTCATGATAATCATCTCTCTGTTTCAACACACACACACACACACAGCTTACCTCTTGTGTTACGTTGAGGTTAAAACACGTGCATCTTCTATCCTGAGGAGACTGTGGAGATTATGTTAAAAGGTCATCAAAAATGAAGTCCGCCATGTCTGAGATGTCTTTTTTTGTTACAGTCAGTTCCTTTTGTTTTATGGAGCAGATTCTAAAATAGCTATAACATATGTTATTTTTATACAATGAAAATAATTAAATTGGATATTTTGCCTCTGTAGGCAGTTGGAAGATGAAAGCGAAGCATTATTTGGCTCTGACACAAATGTGTGGAAAAAGGAGGTGATAGGAAAATAATGCATCTACCAATCAACATAGCTGTGCACAAGCAACAGAAATTGGTTCAGATGAGATAACAGCGAAGCAAAGAGGAAGTGGTAAGATGTCGTGGTGCTGAAGCTGTGTATGCGCACTGACGAAAAGAACAGTCTGACATGCATCATACAGAGCACGACTGAACATGTCTGCAGTGTAAACCAGCTACTCATAATCTTTCTTGTGTTTTCATAGACAAATTACATTACCTTTATTTTCGTATGGTATTTGTGGGCATACATTAACATTTAAATCAGAAAACTATATTTGCCCTGTTCCCACTATGTCATGGAATGACACTGGGATTACAACACAATGGAAGAATTCAGATTTGTGATACTTTAAGAGAATACACAAAGCATTTTCAACCCTGCTAGACATTGTGCATTAAGTTAATATTTTCTCACAATATAAATTTCCCTTACATCCTATCCAGAATTAGAAATGGACAGCTTTGTTTCATTCTCCGAGAGTATGATATTGAATTCATAGCATGGCATTATTGTTTACAGTGGCAGGTCACAAGTGCTAGTGCTCTGTATATGAGTTTAATGTCATTAAATAAGCAACGTCTCTCAAAAGAAACCGCAACTGAATTTCAGGTTACTTAATCAGAAAACAGTTTAAAGACTTATGACGGAGAGAAAAAAAGTGACGAAGCAAAGAGGAAGAGCTGGGGCCATGAAGTCAAAGTTAGAGCAACAGGAGATGTCAAAGGTCACATCATGGTAGACTTACAGTGATATGAACTGAGCTGCAGTTGTCAGAACAGTTGTAATGCTGTCAATCCAAACGAGAAACAAAGTTAAAAAAATCTCAGCATCAGCATTAGCTAGTCAACAGAGTCCCTGCAGTAAAAACTCATGGGCTGCAATCACACGGTAAATCTATGTAACACTTCACCCACACATCATCTGTTTTTCTTGTTGGCTTTTACAACAAGTGGAAAGGGTGCATGTAACATGCCAGTCATCAGGGTTTGTCAGTGATATTACAAAGTCACACTTGTCACACACACATATACACACTAGACCAAGCTTTACCCTGGACATAGTTAAACACAGCTTATTATATCTATAATGCTATACTGCACTATCGCTTTAATTCATAAACTGAAGATCATAATATCTTATCCGCAATGTCAAAATAAATTACCACCACATTTAATGACTGTCAATACAATTCTCTGGCCTGCAACACACTATTTATGTGATACAAGCTACTTAATATACAACATATGATGAGAATGATGCCACATTACCTTCACTCTCGCTCCAAAGTCTTTCACATTGCGGGTGAACTCGGACATGTCTCCACACAAGTTTGCAGAGGATGATGGCTGAAAAGAGATGAAAAGAAGCAGCAGCAGTAGAGGCAGCATCCTTGGAGGGGAGGTAGAGGACCCAATTATATATATTAGGATTACTACAGAGGTTCTAGCTCACAATGAGAATGCCTATATTTGAATTCTTGTCTTGTCGAGAATAGGTAAGGTCCGCCCAAACCTGTATTAAGGTTCTAAGTCTTGTTGCCTGTAGTACACAGCTCAACCTTCTCCTGAGGCTTTGTCAATGGATGGGCAACAGGTTTGCAGCTTATAAGACATCAGGATGTGACATTTCCAAACTATTGGGGAATCCCTGCACTTTATTGTCCATGGTTAAATTAATTAATTTTGTTGTCTAGATGCTCCCACACAGTTCATCTTTACTCACCAGGACCTATGGTAAAAGTGATACAGCATGTGTGATATCGCTAGCCACATATCAGTGAGATCTGACTGCTTATGACTGTTGCGGCATTTCCTCACATCTGTGAAGACCTGGCCGCCACTGCACAGAGGAAATCAAGCCAGATACTTTCTCCTCTGCAGTTTAAAGATGGTGGATAGAACTGAAGCCATGTTTTCATACAGCCAGTGTACCAATGGAAGGGTATCTGCGCTAGCTGTGTGTTAGGTAACACATAGCAAGTGCTATCCTATGTAACTATTGTGGCCCCTTATCCACCTTATTCCTCACCCCCCTCAAGATGTATGGAAGTGTGAAAGAAAATTTTCCTAATAGGACAAATAAACTAATCTAATCTAGTCTAATACCTTGCGTGAATTATGGGCACGAATCCCAGCGCCAAACCAGAGAACCGTGTTTTTCCCAGTGGTAACAATATGTAACAGTACGCTGATCCTCTTTTCTAGAGTGTTTGGAAAATAAAACATGCAACAGACCACCTGTTCAACCTCAGACAGGATAACGTGATATTACCTCTGTCATCTCTGACAGCCATCTCAAAGCACTGGTTGTTTTTCTTTTTAACCAAGCGTGTTAGCAATTAGCTTGCCTTGCTACATTAGCATATTGTTAAATTTAATAGTGCCCAAGCTAGCTTACGGTAAACAACTACTCCAAAAACATGGTTAATGATGTCTTACCACTCACGACTTCCGATTTCTACACTAACACATTCGGCAAACATTTAACATAATTCTGTATTAATTTTAACTCCATGTAAAGTGAATAAACGTGATGTTTTCAAGCTAATGCCCCGCTTGTCTAGCTTAATGATGCGCTTTACACATTTTTATAACTGGTGATTTGTTAAATCGGAGTTCTGCTATTACTTTCAGAAAGAACCACCGCTGGTTAGCCACCAAGATTCACTACTGAGACTAACCATAGAAGGTCAATGCGGCCAACTACTTCCGCTATCTCACTGGAAATTTTACCTATAATCATTTCCACAGAAGTGCCCTCGGGAATAAGGTGGACAGGTTTCTTGTAAGTGAAGTGAAGTCAGGCCAGATTAGATAAGATTTTTACAGTCATACCTTTATGATGGGTGCAGATGCTGCCCCAAGATTTGAAGAATTTCAATCAGAGATACGTTACACTGAGGAAATGGCATTTTGTACTGACTGACTGATTATGAGACTATGAGCCCCTGAGCACAAGCATGTTAAAGGTCTCCCATCCCCCCTACATAGGAGCAAGACACCCAGACTGAAGACAAAAACATGTATTTCTATGCACTGCATCATTTGCAGATGTTTTGCATTTCTTTGTAGCCAGCATACATCTTTGTGTGATCGTTTTGCATGTCTGTGTTTGATTGATTTTCCAACAAGAAAAGTTAAAAGTCACTTCAAGCAGAGACTCAGCAGGCCTGTCCAGAAATCATCTCCATTCTTCTGCAAATGGTTATACAGTTAGATCAGCCCTTTGAGGGAACTCTTTAAGTTAATTTAAGTTTAATATGAGTAATTGAATAATGCCCACGATATATGAAAGATGTGAAGCATTGTAAGGTTTGAGTGGAGTTTCTAGTTGAAAGAAGACTTTAAAAGTTCCTTTACAAGCATGTGTGTGTGTGTGTGTGTGTGTGTGTGTGTGTGTGTCAAACTGCACTAACTGGCTCATCTCAGTCACCTATGTCTGTCTGGCTGCAATCAAAGGTTGCCATGGTGATAATAATTGCTAAATGACTCCTGGGTCAGACAGTTGACTTCATAGGGACTGAGCCAAGGCGCACTTCTCATACTCCTGCTTCCTAGTCAAAAAACCTTGACTCCCATCACTTGTATTTTATACCATGAGAGAGGACACCCTGATGAAGATAGTGTGTGAAACTTGTGTGTGTAAAGTCAAAAATGTGAGTGGCAGCCATTTCTGGTCTCAGTCTCTGCGCAGTAATTGCTGGGCGTTCCAGTCACTTTCCGGCTCACATGGACAAATGTGTGAGTCTGTTTTCTTTCAGAGAAAAAACAGTATGAGTGAGCACAAGTTTTCCCACATTTTGCCCTAAAATTATGTATGGAGTGGAGCTCTGATCAGGCCCAAAAACCCAGGCCAGACTCTCTCTCTCTTTCTCTTCACCTTATACCACTTTAGAATTTTTCAGCTAAACAGTATTGTAACAGGGTCAATATCACCATAATGTGCCTTTCAGATGTCCTGCAGAAACTGTAGAAATGCTGCTAGACCCTAGATCAATCATAGAGTGATAATAGAGTCAATTTTACACAATGGCATCAGTTCTAATCTAAAGCCCAGATCCTCAGTTCAGGCAAGGTGGCAGGGAAGATAATGGGAGGGGCCACACCCCTCTCCCCCCAGGATCTTTTTGAGAAATCCAGCATTAGGCCAATATGATTTCATTAGACACTTTTAATGTTTTGAATTCTGAATATGTACTAATGACCTCTGGGTGGGGGTACAGGACCCCTCTGTGTAAACACAGTCAGTACAAACACTCATTTATTTCTCTGTCAGTCAGACTCATTCATGGGCAAATGGAGGACACACAGAAATGTAGGAGGCCCCTGAGGGCTGCTGTAAGTAGTTGATTTAATTTGTGGTTGGAGGTTTGAAGTAGTACGCAGTAGTACACTATTAAAGTATGAATGAGAATGTGTGGGTTTGTAAGTATGCAAGTGAATATGTGTCTGAATACCTGGGCAGTATTAATACGCCCTGTAATTGTAATTTGCAGTTCCTAATTTGCACAGTGTTTTACCACAGGCAAATGTTTTGCACATGTGATTGACTTAATATTTAATGTCTTTACTGTGTGGTTTCTATTTATTGTTTTGTATTGTAAACATTTTAAATTTCTGAAAAGGTTTAATATTAATTAAAATGTCACTATGACAGTGTGGACATGTTAAGTTGACAACATCCAACTGTAAATACAATATGATGAAATGAAGAAATATAAGTATAGACATATATACTGTACTTACAGCAGGTGTGTCAACTGTCCATTGAAGAAAGACAAAATTGTGGTGGTGATGTCACTGATTACATCAGCCGGTTCCTTAAAGAGGCAGTTACCCCATAATGTCAGGATGGACAGCAATTTCAGGGACACATGCAAAATGTTTAATATTGTTATAAAAATAGAATATAAATGATCAAAATAAGTCCTTTTATCAAATAATCTGTTGAAGACAATGACAAGATATAAAAAATATTCATAATTTGTGTCATTCAACCACTTACTGTAGTCTGTACCTTAGTCACCCTTTGTTCAGTGGGTTCAGGTTGCTATTGGCCAATATGCAGGACAAATAGATTTATGAAGTTACTTGTCCCTGCTGCTCTTCTGTTGAATAACGTTATGTTATTCAGTGTGGTTGTTATGTTTTTTTCATGTCGATTGTTTGAGTCCTGATTGGTGTGATGTCTAAAATTACTGCTGGCTGTGACCCTCTGGGATAATAAAGATTACCCTAACCTTTAAACAGATACACAGCAAGAACCAATAAAACAGTTATGTGATGAGTACACAAGGACGCACATGCACTTTAAGTGCATTATTCCAGTGATCAAGAGATGGCAGTTGTACCCCTACATATGCTGCAGTGTGCCAGGAAAGGCAAAGAAGACGAAGTAAAGCCGCTCACTAGTGAACATAGATGTAACAAGTGCATGATTTAATACTTTGAAAAATAAGTTTATGTTTTATGAGGAAGAAAATGCAATCAACACATTTGTGGGACCTCAAGGATAAACACAATGTGTCGGGGTGAGTAAACAGTTTTTTTTACACCAGAAAATAAACTAAAAATACAGACTATTCTATAGACCTTTCACACCAAAGTTGACACGTAGATTTCCATTCTGTATGTTCCACCTCAAATTAAATGTTTGCATCATCAAACAATCATCAGTTCATAGCTGTCTTTACTATAATAAACCCATTCAACTCTACACACTGGAAACTCATTAATCTCAGTGTGCTGCTGTGCAAAACAGTTATAATGTGGTCGCATCTCCTATGGGTGCATTTTTACGCAGAAAAAGCATTCCACTCCAGTGTGTGATTTAACATAGCATTCCTGCATCGCAGAACCAAGAGGCGTAATGGGCGTGACATGTAGCACAACAGCATGGGTCTTTCGTGTGACGTATAACATACGCGTCAGCAGCACTTTATAAACAATAACATGGCAATGACATGGCAATAACAATCATTTACTGTCCCTGTTAAATGGCGGCTGATGTCATCCACTGCTCGGAGGGTAAGCAGCTCCCAGACCTCATTGTTTTCCCAGTTTGTGGACATTTTCGGCAGCTGTTCCTCTTCTTGAGTTAGCTGCTAACTGCTATCAGCTGCTACTGAAATCTCCCAGAGTGGGTCACACGCATAACACTTCATCAAAATGTCACACTCATTCTGCCCATGGTCCCGTCCTGTCTACTGTCCTGTTTATATAAACAGCCCCCATTTGGCGCTGTTACTATCTCAAGTGGTGGCTTAAAAGCAAGACAAGTTTGTCCCCCCATTCCGCGGTCCTAGCTTATACAAAGACTGGCGAAGCGGCATATTCTGACCTTGAATAGTTAGTAATAGGAGCTAAAGAGGACACTATTATGTGAGATCATTATCCATATTGTTGTGTGACAGTATGAGGAGAATTATGCCTTTGACATCCCAGAAAATCTATTGACTGCATGAGCAAATGTCAGTATTCATTAGTTGGCTTGTTTTTATCTGTATCTCAAAGTTGCTGAAATCAGAACAGTATTGGGAAGAAAGCGCACTGTGGAAAACATAATTGTGCTCAAATTATGACCTAATAAAGAAATGTAACTGTGGGTGACAATAGGTTCAAACTTCATATAGAATTCCACTGACAAAGGGAAATTAATAAATGTGCTACTTTGTTTTCCACCGTAACCTTTGTTCATTGAGATCAAAAGAAAAATGGAAGAACAAAGAAAATTCCCCCCTCAAGTTGTGCCAGTTGCTACTATATGTGAAGGAAACAACAGGACTAACTCCAAAAGGTCACTTTATTTCTCAAGCTGATAATATTATTGACCACAACAGCAAATCTTACTAATTTCCACATCAGACGGCATAAACAAGGCTTTCCCCACTTACTGTTAATTGGTAACAAGCCCCAGTATTGATCCCTGTCAGAGGGAGGTTTTGAATACAGCAGTGATTTCACAGATAATACCTGTGGTGGTTTTTCTTAGAAAACAAAACCACATCTGAGACATGCTTATTTTCAGCTGGGGAGTTTGGTGCAGACAAGACCACTGGTGAGAAAGAGAACAAAGTTTAACCAACATCTCAGATGTTTGCTGTCAATGAGATTGTGTCCAAAGCAAAAAAAAAAAAAAAGAAAAAGAAAAAAAAGAAGTGTGCATAGAATGAGCAGTTTGTGTTGTTGTCTCTGATTGTTTGGATTTTCAGGTTATTTATTAAATCCATCTACACAAAGTATAGTCTTTATACTGTAGTGCTCTTCATAAAAGAGTGTGAGTGTGAAAAGCTAAATAAAGACTGCAGGACATTGCTCTGGTGGTAATGTGTTCCTGTTGAAAGGCTCACGTACCTGCATATAGGTGTCATCCCATTCAAACTGTGTCACTCTGCTGTGGGTGGAGTCAACAGAATAGCCAGAAATGTCAGAAGACCAAGTGTAAATATAGCTGCAAACGGCAATTCCAGGATTCAAGCCTTTCTTGGCCAACAGAAGGAAGCAACTCAATTGCCCAAAATCAAAGCCACAAGCAGCAGCAAGCGGGTTTTAGGCTTCACAAGGCTGAGAAGAATCCGCTTGTTTAGTTTGGTCTTAAGAGGGACTGAGTCAATTACACACTTGTCCATGGCAATATATGCAAATTTCAACAGCACAGTCAAAATCCTACCATTTGCCCCCCTTTTATAAGGATTAAACGAAACTTTGTCTGTACGCTCAGATGTCAGTACTTGATGTGCCCACAGAGTTTACATAGGATTGCTCAATACAGATTTGAGTTATGACCTATTTTTTGCTAAGTTCTGCCTTTGGCAAGTATTTTTCATTAATTGGGGCCTACTGTCCTCATTTCTAATAGACGTGTATTTCTATCCCACAAGACCATAAACCAAATTTGGTTTTGATTGAGTCAATATAAGAAAAGTCTATTAATTTTACTGTTTTTCACATCATGCAAATTAGCAAAGACATCTATGGTCCAAGAGGTTTTTTTGTAGAGCACACTGAGATAGAGATGTGTTTCAAATTTCAAGTCAATCTGACTCACCGTGTGAGAGGCATGGCCTGTCAAAGTTTTCACTATTTCGGCTTCATCAGGCTGATTGGGATCTTATGTGAACCATAAGGACATCATTTCCAGTTATGGTGCCAAGTGTCAAATCTCTTGCTTATTCCAGGTCACAGTAATTTCAGTAAAGGCATAATATAGCATGTAATGCTAACTGCCCACTTGTACGATTATTATAGCACTTCAGATCTTGGTTAATATGAAATTCTGAGTACATTTTGAGGTACATGGTAGTGGCATTTGTAGTGCCCCCTATAGGGCATGCTCAAAATGCTTTGATCGCCCTGTTCCCCAACTCAAATTAAAGGTATTGACCAAGATTTGTGATGATTAAACAAATTTTTAATGAGTAATAGCCAGTTTACTCCCAAGCCCCGCTCTTTGCAAAGTTTTTGTGGCCTTTTTTTTTTTTTCAAACCATGTTGCTCATTTACAATAGACGCGTGTCTTTTAGCCCAATAAGCCTGTGTAGCAACTCTGATATTGACTGAGTTAAATTAAGAAAAGTCTACTTATGTCAGACTTCTGTGGTCGAAGAGACTTTTTTGTAGAGCACATCGAGCTGCATATGTGTGCCAGAGTTCAAGTCAATTGGACTTACAGTGTGAGGGGGGTAGCTTTTTGAAAATTGAATTTTGGGGCTTTAAAAACACTGCCACCATGTGGTCAACTTAAGTCAGATTTCTTGTGAAGCATTGACAAATCATTTACAGTTATTACCTCCGCCAAGGAGGTTATGTTTTCGCCGGCGTTTGTCTGTTTGTTTGTTTGTCTGCAAAATAACTCAAAAAGTTCTCAACGGATTTTGATGAAATTTTCAGGAAAGGCTGATAATGGTACAAGGAACAGATGATAAAATTTTGGTGGTGATCGGCTGAAGCGAAGTGGATAAAATAATAAAATGGCGGGAAATCCGAGCTGCTTGGCGGAGGTCTGCGCTCTCCAAGTGCTTTTCTAGTTGGGCTTGTGTGTCTAGTTAATTCCAGCACAGGGCAATTTGAGTCGCAGCGGTCGAACATGAATAAAAATACAGTAATAAATCAGCACAAATTCAATAGGGCTCTTCCCCTTTGGGGCTTGAACCCTAATTAGGTAACTGAGTGTGGTACATGCAAGTATTTAAGTACTTGTAACTGTAATTGCAGTTGTGGACATCGTTGGTCAGAACCATCCAGTACTCACTGTCTAAATTAATAGGTAGTATTCTGGTGTGAATTTAGATCACAACCCAATCACCTCAATAAATGTTGGCATTGTATGTTTCTGCAAACCACAGATATGTTATATTTGTACATTTCATATGTAGGGTGTATGTTGAAACTACATTTCTTCATGTTTAAATGTTACCTTAAACTTTATTTCACCAACCTTAAAATGTAAAGTTTGTCCTGAGGGTGGTGTAGGTACAGAAAATCAAAATGCTTTCAAGTGAATATGCTCAATAAATGTTTCTGCAATATCAGACTTAGAAATGCATTTCATGTAAGTGGAAAAGCCCAAAAGTAACCAAAGTAAAGGTCACATGATCATGGGAAACATTTGGATTTTTTGAATTTGAGGGTTCACAGTCAAGATTCGATTTGATGTTAATGGTGGTGGTGCTAAAAGAAAGGTAAGAATGTCATCAAAGTCATTCACAATGATGAAGAACTTTACCACTTTTTCAGT
Source organism: Epinephelus lanceolatus (assembly GCF_041903045.1). Lineage (NCBI taxonomy): Eukaryota > Metazoa > Chordata > Actinopteri > Perciformes > Serranidae > Epinephelus > Epinephelus lanceolatus. Next base: position 8,694,624 of record NC_135740.1, read on the forward strand.
GAGGCCTATCAGTAACTGACACACATTTATCAGTTCGCTGAAGTTAACCTCTCTTTCCACCAAACATGAACATGTTATTACGAAAGAAGTACAAGAGAGTGTGAGTAAAAAGGCAAAATGTGTTCTCTGCTTTGACATTTGGGGACACACACCAGTTTAACTTCTTGCTTAAGAGTCTGAAGATAAGATCAAAGTTGGTTTCATCTGTACGTGTCCAGTAGAATGTGGTGATGCAGCCACCACATGGTTCTGGGAAACAGGGTCAGCAGCTGAATTCACAGCAAACACAAAAACATATCAGCTTAACAAAGTTAAACATTACTTGTTTTAAAAAGTTGTGGCTCAGCTAACTCGCTAACTAACTCATTACCTGGCTTTGCAAACTCTGATTAATGTTAATACAATTTTATGTGTAAATAAGCATTTTTGCAATTTATTGTTATCATACAAATCAACAGTGACTATTGACATATTTACAAATATGACCATAACAGAGCATAACCCAGATGTGACGTAAGATCAAAAGTGTTAAGTACAAAGATAACTGTTAAGACGTCATTTATGTAGTCTAAAATTAATCAATCAATCAATTTTATTTCTAAAGCCCAATATCACAAATCACAGTTTGCCTCAGAGGGCTTTACAGCATACGACATCCCTCTGTCCTTTGGACCCTCGCAGCGAATAAGGAAAAACTCCCCAAAAAAACCCTTTAATGGGGGAAAAAAATGGTAGAAACCTCATTAAAGTAATAATATTTTTTATAATAATTTCGGCTATTGAGGTACAATATGTTGAAAGTATATATTATCTGATAGTACACATACGTGACAATAATCATATGTGTATAATAACAGTAGAAGTATGACTAATGATAACAGCAGCAGCAGGAGGCATCAGGCAGGACCATGGCAGCAGCACAACCACACACGTCACACTATCCAGGTACCGCTGCGATACGAGTTAACCTGCCAGACAGTGGAGCACAAAGGCTCTGGAGAAGAAGCCGAGTTAGTGACATGCAGTACGGCCGAGTTAGCGAGATGCAGTAACAGGACATGATTGTTAGCAAAGCAGAGAGAGAGAGAAGGAGAGAAGGTGCTCGGTGTATTATAGGAGGTCCCCCGGCAGCCTAGGCCCAAGTCAGCCTAACTAGGGGCTGGTACAAGGCAAGCCTGAGCCAACCCTAACTATAAGCTTTATCAAAAAAGAAAGACTTAAAGAGGCAACAGATAGGATTCGGGTTTTTTTTTTTTAGCTTGGCGCCACCTATCGTGAGCGGTGTTGCTCGCACTGTCACAACAACCAAATTGACCGTGGGGATCAGAGATAATCAATAAAATGTAGGCTGTAAAGCCACCAGTATACCTCTATGTATATGTAGAATGAGAAGGTGTGTGGACACTATACTAAATAAACGAGTAAAGAGACTGAGCAAAAATGATCAGATTTATCTGAAGAAAAAACAAACAGTAATGCAAATAATTATATCAGAATGCACAGTACCAGTACAAACAGCTCACAGTAAATTATACCAATATGTACAGTATCAGTACAAACAGCTCACAGTAAATTATACCAATATGTACAGTATCAGTACAAACAACAGTAGACACGTAAGGGATAATGTATAGTGATCCGGTGACTGTTGAAAAATAACTCCCGACAGGGGAATGGAACCCCGACGCGCAGCTTAGTTATTTTTTCAACAGTCACCGGCTCACTATACATTATCCCGCTTAGAACATAGCTTACTACTAAAACATTCAAATTACAACTGGCATCAATATTATTAAATTGCTGGCAGTGTATTGACAGAGGAGAGGCGTTCACCAGACAAACGGGAGCGGAGGAGAGGATTTTACTCCACTTCTCCCGGTCAGAGATGCTGGGTGCCCAGTAGCTGCGAAGGCTGCCCTCACATTTATGGCCAGTGACCGACATGATCCCCGTGCTCTCCAGGACAGCTTGGGAGAGCTGTGTGGACTAATGTTAACTGATTTTGATGCTCCTCAGTCTAAGGCCGTTGCAGTGAAAAGTCCAGTGTTCACTTAGCTGGGCGTAACTTAGCTGGGCGATGTCCGTCGATAGCTGCCTCCGTGAGAAGAGAACAGAAGGAAGGGAGGGGGGTATCACTGTCAGACGGCTGCCGTAGAATGGCAACGAGGATGTCAGCTGACCAACACTCGCTACCTGGTCCCTGGTTGTGGCGATTTGTGATGCTGGCCAGCTAGGAATTAACTAGCAGCCAGTATAGTACAGTCCTCTCTCGGCTAGCTAACATTTAGCCGTGTTACTTACTAATCCATTAGAAAGAAAGCTAGCTGGACACTGGTGTTGAAGCCTCTTTGGTCATGGAGCTCCCTCCATCTCTTGAACACCTGACTGAGGTTTACTCTTGTTTTTCCTCTTCTTTTATCACTCTCCTTTTTGCTCTTCTTTGCCTCCTCAGACAGAGGAGCTCATTTTCTTTCGCTAAGCCGTTTTTCACTTGTCTCCAAACTTTGTCCGTCTGCCATTGTGCTTGTGATTCAACTATCTCATGCCCAGCTCCTCATAAGGACCAGCTCCAGTCCCTGATTGTCTGACCGACCAGTTTTGCAATACATGATGCATTTCCTGCCGTAAAGCAGATTTTTTCCGCGAAATTTCGGCACCGGTGGCAGAAGCTTACTACAAAGATTGCAAAGCCACTAAGTAACCTATGTAAATGCTGATAGTCTGATTTTACTGTGGCCACTACCCTGTGCAACCCACATTATTTTCATAACGATATATTTAGGAAAAAATGCTATCTGTTGCCTCTTTAAGTCCAGTTTTAAATGTGGAGACAGTGTCTGCCTCCTGGACCGCAACAGGAAGATGATTCCACTAGGGCTGTACCCAAATATTCGGATATTTGAATTTTCATTTCTATGGGCAGGTATTCGTTATGAAAATTTGGTATTCGTTATTCGTTTTTTTATTTACATTTTTTTTATTATTATTATTATTATTTTATTTATTTATTTTACATATATTTGTTGGTGCTAAATGCTAAATGTAGTCTTTTTGTTGTTGGTAAATGTAGGTTATCAATAAAAAAATCAAAACTTTTAAATTCCATTGTTAAAAATGTGAAAATATAGTATAGCCTACCAGCTGAGCTTGTGTGCATGGCAGGCTTGAGCGCATCCGTCTGAGGCTGTGGATCAATGCCACGTTTTACCACTTTATCACTATTCCCTCTAGCTTGTAGCTGTTTTTTCATTATCTTTTGAATTTAATATGAATTATGGAACTGTTTTTGTCAACATTTGTTTCCCCCATTTTGTACAATAAATTACTGTTTAAAGTTTCAACAAGTTTCTTTTGGAGTGCGTGACACAAGTGTGTTTTGAAAATGACCGCGGACTGTCACCTGCTCAACGCATCAGTACCTTCGGATGCCATGACAGTAATAGCCAATAATGTCAAAATATCATTTACAGACCGATTTAACAGACGATCACTGCTGCCCGACCTGCAGGTCCATTTGCGGGTCCTGTGGGTTACGGGTCAACCCGCACATCACTACTCAGCTCAGTCTATAAGGCTGTACACAACAGTAAGGCTATAGACATTATATTCTATTCAGGCTGGCAGAACCAGCAGCGTATCGGCTCTACAGTGCACGGCACTGCTGATTAACCATTTTATTGCAGCACAGAGTGTCTGCCAGCAACCAATTACTTGCAGAGGCTTCCTACAACTTGTTTCAGCGGTTCTGATTTAATCAGAAGACAAATTAAACAGGATGACTAGCCAATGTGAAAATCAAAAGAAAGCATAGAATAATGTACTGAAGGAGACTGTTGTGCCATCAAATTTTTTTGTGGTTTGAGAGCAAAGATCCGGTCGCTGCTGTGCAAAACTCAATTAGGTCCGAAAAAAACCCGGAGGAGTGCTTCGCAAGGAGTCTTTGAAAGGAGCCAAGCCTGGCGTAAAACCGGAGAGAGCATAAGTTCATTCCTATTAATGATCTTGTAAACACCTAATTCAGAATGAAAATGACCAATGCAATTGAAAATTCAATCCAATGTAAGGGGCTGGAATATTCCGTTTCTAATTCCAAATGAAAGAATTTCTCGCACTTGTATACACTCATTCCTCTTTAACTTCATTCCGGTCTTTCTGCGCATGCTCGTTTCCTTGCCCTTCTCGCACGATGACGTATATAGCACGCATAGCAACGGGCTGAAATAGAGCAGTCAGACTCGTTGCACTCACTGGTTTCCATTCGCCAAAGCACTTCTATCTCCCTTTTTCGATCTTCTACCTCCCTTCTCCTCCTCAACAGACGAAGTATTTAGTGGGGCAGATTAAGTCAATATTCCATCAGAATCTTTCACTTGGTGATGCAAGCACCAAATTTGGCACAAATGATGTCCAGGATGTGCTATTTAAGAAAAGTATGATGTCCAGCTGAAAATCCAAGATGGCCGCCAGTTTTCAAGATGGCCGCCTCGTCAAATGCAAAAAAAAAAAAAAGGTTTTTGAAGTAGAACTTGAATGAACAGAAATGTATTAATGATCCAAACATCAAAATTAATGTATTCTGACTGGAAGAACTCAATAGTGTCAACTGAATTCCAATATGGCCACCAGTTTTCAAGATGGCGGCTATAACGTGACTCAAAATTAGCATTTTCGGAAGCTGTCCGATCACAGATATTGCATTAAGTTGAAGGGAAATATCCATGATCATTCAATGAAATGTTGTGGTCAAGCTCTATTGGTTTGTAATTTTTTATAAGAGTGATGTCAAAGCACAACCAGGGCACACTGGTGACATCACTGCTGTGAGACTCGGCATGGGGTTCAGTGTCGGCTTGTTGTGTACTAACTGTAGTTGTAGTTTACTAACTGTTGTAGTGTGTACTCACTGTAGTTTGTAGTATACTTTAGTGTCTCAAATGCTATCTAATAAGCCCCTCTATATATCTCAACTAGAAGTTTAGTTAGTTGTAGTATTGTAGTTAGATAGCCACACCTGAATTGACAGGATGTGCCAGCACGGGAGAGCCGAGCCAAGGGTAACGGGGCTTCAGTTCCCTGGATGGTGTACAGATCGCATGGGACTTAAATGGCACTGGATGAACGATCGGGCTAGGTGTAGGGCACCAGATGCTTGAACCTAGTTGCATCCCATATTTCAATGTGCTTTAATGTTTTGTACAGTTGGGTGGTAAAAGGATAAACCCTCGACCTATAATTGTATAACACAAGATGTCTGCCAATAATCCACTGAGTTGCGCTACTAAAACTGACTGGAGGAAGTGTTGCCTCTGTCAGACAGATACGAAAGAGGAGTTGATCTCTTCCCCTACCCGTTATGAGTGAAGTTCTGATGGCTATTCGATGATAGCCAAAAACATACCACAATTTCAGGCAATCAACAAGTTGCCCATCAAGTTAAACCCATCCAGATTGGATGATGGAGGTGGTATTGAGGATACATTGCGGTTTGTTTGTTTGTTTGCTCAGAAGCAAAGGTCTTATGATGCCACATTCCACTGACAAGCGCATCCCTCGTTCAGCACGTGAAACAGTCTGCCTTTCAAGCTGCCTGCATATGGGGCCAGGCAACAGTGTGCGAAATGCAAACTGAAAGCCCTGCCAACTGGGGCTGGCAAAAAGATGGTGAGGTCTGGCAAGTTCTCTGGACAACCCTTTCACCCATTGCTCAAACTTGTGAGCAGTTGACAAAATGTGGCTGCAAGACTGAATGCTGAGGACGATGCAAATGCTATCGCTTCATCCTGAAGTGTACACAGTTGTGTGCCTGCAAATGTGAGGACTAAAAGAAGAACCAATCAAAGCTGTACATAGAGGGGGTGTGGTGGCGGGCCAAATAAAGTTGTCCTCCACAGAGGGGTGGTGGTGGCAGGTCAAATAAAGTTGTCCTCCGTGGAGGGGGTGTGGTGGAGGGTCAAATAAAGTTGTCCTCCGTGGAGGGGGTGTGGTGGCGGGTCAAATAAAGTTGTCCTCCGTGGAGGGGGGGTGGTGGCGGGTCAATAAAGTTGTCCTCCATAGACGGGGGGTGGTGGCGGGCCAAAAAAAAGAAAAGAAAAAAACCCCCACACAAGCCAATCAGTTTGTTCACATTGTTTGTAACTGAAGTAGGGTTGTGCTGATGGGCGATCTGATCACCCATCGGCGATAGAAGGGTTGTTTCACGATGTCTCACGATGTTTCACGTACTATAAGCGGAGCGGACTTCGCGAGGAATGTCCACAGTCGTTTGAGCTTTCAAAGTCGAGCGCACTTCCGCGTTGTAGTTTCCTGTAAAAATGTCCGTGAAAAACCCCCGCGATGTGAAAAATACATGCCGAGCAGTCACTGGTGCACGGAGCGGAGTCCGCGCGGTCGTAAAATCTGAGCTTTGAGCGCACAGGGCTTGCAGACGTCCGCTTTGAGTCCGCGCGGACCTCCGCGGAATCCGTTCCGCATATGTTCCGCCCGCGTATGTTCGGCTGCATGTCCCGGAGCGGTGAGCAAACCAAACAACACAATGTCAGGAGAAATTGAAAAGATATGCCGTCTATGTGAAGTCAACTTGCTAATTAAGGAGTCATTACATGTTGAAGAGTTTTATAAAGCTGCTCAAACGCCAAAGAGAGGCTATAAGTGAACATTTCAGCGGCGACGCGTAGGATATGGACAAGATCGCCCAACTCTAAATTGAAGTTAACATAACCCTATCGGAAAAGTGTCATCATATTTCTAATGCACTGGTCAACCCCAGATAAGCCATACTACATCTTCTACATGGGTGCAGATCTGATGACAAGTTTGGGGGGGACACAATCAGTTGTGATTTTTTTTTTTAATTGCACGCGTGCAAATCATGCCCACAGAGCGCTTGAGATTGCCAGCATATTTCACGATTTCATAGAGGCTCATCACCATCACTAAGTCATTCAAAAAGCACTACAAAGAGAATCATATGCTTACCTTTACTGTTTATTTCTCTTAAACAGCCAGTAGTACATGGAACCAGCCATCACCCTCCTTTTCACTGCTTTACTGTTAGTTAATGCTACTTCTAGTTTCAGGGTCTCAGGCATGTTATGTCCACTCACGTTTTCATCGCTCGCCTCTCACGGATTCCCATTTCTCCTCATCATCTTCCCTTTCTCCCAGTATATAGGACTACTGTATACATTTGTTCAATTTCAATCATTTAAGCTCTTTAGAATTGGGGGGGACAATTTGTGTTTTTCAGAATTTGGGGGGGACATGTCCCCCCTGTCCCCCCCGGGATCTGCACCCATGATCTTCTAGCACTGTTGAAATGCAATAAGCAGTTTACTGTCCTATCATGTCTCTACATTGGGTGGTCACGTACCCAGACATCACATCGGAAACATCACAGAGAGTGTTTCTTCATTTAATTCCCATTTTATCATCATAATATTCCATAATTTTGATTTTCTAAATGCGGAATTGGATTTCTCATACTCAAAAACATATATTTTGATGTATAGATCATCAAAATAGGATTATTCAATCAAAATATAGTTCAAACACCATTTAATACCACTTTGAATGGCGGCCATCTTGAAAAAAGGCGGCCATTTTGTTTTTTTAAGTGGACATCGTACTTTTCTGAGAGAGTAGGTTCTGAAGCACTTGTGTGCCAAATTTGGTGCTTGCATCACCAAGTGAAAGATCGTTTCAGCAATCTGCTCCACTAATTAGCAGAACAAGGTTGTTGTCATACTGCTGCTTCAAGAATATAAGCAAAACAAGCCTGAAAAAGGCACTAAGGATGGCGTCGCCAAGCATCTTGTTATCCGGAGCGAGGACTACAGTGTTTTCTTCCGGTAAACGTAAACACGTAACATCCGCCCTGCCCCCTATCCAAACAGAAACCTTCCCTGCCCCAAACCTTGTGCAGACCCGAATAAAGGCGATTAAACTGATCTCCCGTGTAAACCCTCATTCAGAATGAATATTTCTCATGTAAACTACCTGAAAAGACTTTAATGATTTCATTCAGATTTATTTCACTCTGAATGACAAGCCATCATGTAACTAGGGATGTTCTCATCCGATATCCTGATCGGTATCCGCCACCGATATTAGCAAAAAACGTGCATCGGATCAGACTGCATGGAAAAATGCCGATCCAAGAACTCCGATCCAGTTTTTCATATGAGCCGATCCAGGTTTTCTGGGCCAGCCCAGCGTTCCGCGATTCAAGCAGTCCATTCCAGTGATCCACTCCAGCACTTACTATCAATCCACCAGACCAGCATGCAGACACACAGGAAACAGCAGCACCAGGCTGGCGCTAGACTCACAAGTCAGTCTTTAGACGCTTTGCTTAACTAAAGACTGATGACTTTCTCCCTGATTTTGTGTTTAGATGGGCTGATACTATTTCAGAGTTTGAAAAAACTCCCTACATTGCAGAACCAGTAGTAAATCTGCAGGGTGGTCCTTCAGTGGCTCGCTGAACTCTTGTGCTTGTAAACATAGTCCGACTAGAAACACGTGTAGCGGTACAAAATGGCTCAGCCGTGCTTGCAGAAAACTCCGTCAAAGTTAGTGGATGTTTGTCGCGTTTGCAGCGATACATTCTCGCCAACTAAAAGAAACAAACATAATCTTTTACAAGGCCATGACTCATCCGTCCAGCCGGACTATAGAGGGAATCGCCTTGTAAACAACAAGGCGATTCCCTCTATAGTCCGGGTAGAAAACCAGCAGAGCTTTTAGCTATATATATAGCCTACGTATCACATTTTTCACATCACTGTATCACCGTTTAGACTAATCTGATGTTTGTAAAGTCTATAAACACAATGACTGAACAAACATTAGGCTACTATTTCTGTGTGCACGTTTAGCTGGGCTAACCGTTAGCTGTTAGCCGTTAGCGGTGTCTGTAGTAGGTAATAACTCATTAAACAGTCCGTGAAAAAAATATCTTTTCCAGCGGATATCTTAGTTACAACATGATTGAGCTAGCAAAGCAGTTTTGTGTTGCTATGTGTGGTATTTATTCAGTTTTGGGAAATCACGATGTCTAGAAAGCATCAGTGGCTGCAGCTGACAGGGACAGCTAACACTAGCAGCAAAGCTAACATCTGGACGTCATCTGTTAAAAGCCTCCCGTTGTCGGATACGACATGAAACTACTCCAGTTAGCTCAATGTTGTAACTAAGACATCCGCTGGAAAAAATATTTTCTTCACGGATGAGCACATGTTTGATAAAACGGAGTTTAATCTCTCGGCATCTATTTTCAAGCTCTCTGTGTGTTTGTTTCCTTGCGGACGAAAAAAGGGGGAGCGCACATTTCCGAGAAATGTCCTTTTCAAAAATGCAAGAGGCGTTGCTTTGTTTGTGTGTTTTCGCTGGTGTGTTAAACACACTTTAGAAAGGAGTGTCCCCAGACTATCAGAAGGCGGAGATCTCTGATTGTGTAGTAGCAAGAGTAGGCTGGCGCTGACACTACAAAAATAACTGAAAAGGAAAGGCTGCATTGTTTGTTAAATGTCAACAGTGTCTTGTGGTGTTAATCTATTTTTTATTTATTAGGGGGCCAAAGCAGCCAAAGCAAACCAGCTATATTTTTTATTTAATGTTAATGTTCAAGTTTAAAGTTTGTATATTTAACCCTGTTAACAATAAACGGGTCAGTTTCTCATACCAACTGTTGTGGATCATTCTGACTAACCTGATTAAGTTGTTCTTGTTAGAGTAATATCCCTTGATCAAATCTTTTCTAACATGACTGACAACAAAATAAGTGAATATGTATAATACGCGCTTGGATCGGATCGGTAGCGGTATCGGCCAGAACTCAAGGCTGTAATATCGGTATCGGATCGGAAGTGAAAAAGCTGGATCGGGACATTCCTACATGTAACTGCACCCAATAATGCCACCTTGAGACAGTGAGTGAGCGAGCATGCAAGGAGTGAATGGCAGAGTGAGAAAGAAAGTTACAGCATGAGCATGAAAAGTATTGTCTTCCTGACTGAACTTTGACCAGAGCTTTATTAGCGGTAATAACAATTTTATCAACAATTGCCTTTTGACTACTCAGAATTCCATGCCAAAATATCCATAATGTAATTGTGAATAGTAGCATTTCTATTCAAAGATTTCTACAATTCATTTCTCAATAGTCAAAGCATACATTTTTGACATCAACAATTAATTTCTTAGTAGCAGAAATGTTCGTCGTAGTTATCTGTAAATTACAACTAGTCAACTATTACCAATGACTTCTATTCATACTCAGTTTCAAATACCTATAATTCAGTTTTGATGTGTTATAATTCTAAGTTGACATATTCATGATGTCATTTTGAATAGTTGTGATTCTAATTAATGATATTTACAACTTATTACTCACTTGTCAAAATTGTCGCATCAGAGAGGTCATGACAAAGCACAAGGCAGTAGCAATGTCAGTGAGGATTCTCGTCTTTGCTTGAGTATCGTAATTTGCATGCACGTTATTCCTCAGGGATCCTCCTTTATATTCAGGCCTCTCAACCTCTCAAACTGTGCATTTCAATACCCATACTGCCATATATGTAGCCTCGTGTCACCAGGCATGTGAAGAGCCTGGTTTCTATTCACTCTGAATTTTGTCTGGATTCTGGTTCCGGTCTAGAGAGCGGATGCGGAATTCACCAAATTCACCAAAGTAAAAGTGTTCACCAAAGTAAAACTTTAAATTCTGGCGCACCATTGATTTGGGGTGATGAGGGGTGTAAAAAAATCGATTAACTTAATGACTTGGGGCTTTTCTTGTAAATTATATTCTTTAAATTAAAGTTTCACTGCATTTTTATTAGCTTGGTGCTTTTTTTGACGGAAAGGCGCATCCATCGAATTCCGGATCCTGTCTCACTCGCCCTGGTTCCGGTTCCTTACCAAAACGGCCACTAACGGCCCCAGACTACCATATATGTATAGTATGCCAGTCAAAGATGTAGTATGTCGCAATCCATAGCATGTGAAATGCAGAATGCGAAAAAAACAAAAAAACAAAACATAGACCTTCTACATCAGGTCGTATTTTGCAATATGCAAGTCAGCATGCTTTTCTGGCCTTTTGACCCACAATCCCTTGCACAATGAAAGATTTGTCATATCAACTGAGCCATTGCAACAGTCTGTACTTTTAAGGGCAACTGCAGTACATACTAAAAGTAAAAAGAATAGTATGTGACTTGAAACACACCCCAAATCTGTAGAGAAACTCCATGATGTGGTGTGCTTAGATACAGGCTGCAGATCTGAGCTCTGGTTCTGGGCTCCTCTGTTCACAAATGGAACAATATTCCATCCTTTTATAATGAGAACCTAGAATCTTCATTAGCCATTAAGTTATACAGATGCAGCCCCTTTAGTTGGTTTTGGGGGGCTTTTTCAATTACTATGTTCACTGATGTAGGACCAAAACAGTTCTGTAGGTATTTTGCCTGTCAATATTTCCATCAGATGTGCATCTAATATTCATTGTTTTGAATCCCGCAAAATGCAGCCATCTTCCATGAAGGGGCTTGCTGCAGGTAGTAAATTCCACCTGCATTATTTGGATCCATTTACCAACAGTCTGCTAGAAAACCCATCTACTGCCCTCTTGCTAATGGCTTAGAGAGGAAACCACAAGCATTGATACTTGTCTCCCTTTCACTCGCCCACTTGTGCAAAGCAATCATACATGGGATAGGTGCTCTGGATCTTAGACGTATTATACACAGCATTTATGGGTTACTTAGAGGTGGTGAGTTAACTACATGCACTGAATCTTTTGATCCTGTGATTGACCTCACTGTAGCTGATGTAATTTTTTACCCTCACTGCTTCTCCATATTATCAAAACTCACAAAGACTGACAGATAGGTGAGGAATGACATTTAATTTTCTAAAACTTATACTGCTTTGTTCTCTGTCTTTTATGACTCACTACCTGAAAAGCGGTCCTCAAGCCAGCCGACAGGAGCCTGTCTTTGCACGAAGGAGGGAAATCCCATGTCCTGATCTTGTTTGCTTCTTGTCTTCGCCTCCTATGCCAGCCCTGTGGGCTACCACATGACCACTGTACTGCTCAATCTCTCCGCAGGGGAGAAGCTACCACTGCAGCATCCATTGCTCCTGTCTCAACACCAAGGCTATGGACCGATTGTCATCATTTGCTCATGAGTGTTACCTCCGGCCCAAGACTCAAGTCATCCTCAATGCTTAAATGCTATAAGTGCTTTGTGAACTACTGGCTGATGTTATAGCTTATCTGCAGTGCCCTCTTTATTAACTCACTAGCTATGTAAATCATCTAGCAATCCATGTTGGTTCTGTTAGCCACATTAAAATTCATTAGTCTACTTGGCTGTCCACCTAAGCTGCTCCTCTGCTGGCACTTCCAGTGCACTGAAAGGCCAGAGAGGTTTGTCTGGCATGGTTGTGTTTTTTTTTTTTTTTTTTTTTTTTTTTTTGCTGCTGCTCTCCCTGCCTTAGACTTTCCTCGTTGGCACATGGAAGGGCAGGGAGGTTTGCCTCTCTGCCATAGGCTTTCCACATACTGTAGGTGCAGGGAACAGGCCCAAAACAGAGCCATACCGCCAAATATAACACTGCAAATGGAAATTAAGTTTTCTTTGACTAAAGTGTTCCTGACTGAAATGTTAATTGTTAATATCAGCAGTTCAATTCTTGTTAGCTGCAATATTCATTGTAGATAACTGCGATTGTTCTGACATTTCAGATATCATAGTATTTAGATATTTGAAATATTTTGTTTGTAGCAAACATTATGTTCTCATATGATTATATGATGATTATATTTGATATATCTTCAGTTCATTTTTATTTATAGTAAGAATCTAATTTTAGACATCAAAAAAAGTAATTTTCACCAGCCAAAATGTCATTGTACATATCTTTAGTGACATACATACTTGTAATGAATATGGTTATATTGCTAGCCTTAGCCATATTATTTTTGGTAAATTCAGAGTCCTCTTATTAACATGCAGTGCTGTTTATCAGTCTGATTGTTTTGGTGTGAGCTGCCAAGTGTTAGAGGTATTGGCTGTAGAGATGTCTGCTTTCTCTTCAATATAATGGAACCAACACTCAGCAACTCACATCAAAACAACTAGCCTGATAAATAGCACTACATGTAAGAGGAAAAATATGTATTTCCAATCTGAGGGTGAAATGTCCCTTTAAAGAAGATTAGAGCTTGAGGCTATACATTATTTTACAGATGAAGATGTAGTTCAGCAGTGATATATAGCACATTAGGAGTCATACCGTGGAACACAAAAAATAACTAAGCCACCAGAAGTTTTAAAGCAGAATTTTTTTTAAAATCATTCAGCAATGACAAGATCAACATGAAAACAATATCTCTCTTTGCCCTCTTTCATAATTCTCTTCCCTTTCCTGCTATCACCTCCCATCTTCTTCCTCACTACTCCAGAAACTCGCTCCTCAGACTCCCCTCACTGTCTGAGAAGTTAATCAGCTCCTCCACCTCATCACCTTCCTCATCTTCATTCTCTTCCTCAGCCTCCCGTGAGGTCTGTGCCTCCCCCTCTCCACCTCCCTTCCCCCCCAGTTCCAGGTAGCCCTTGGCTGTTTGGTTGACCACTCCACCGCTCTTTGTCCCTCCTCCTCCACCCTCAGCTTTGCTTTTAACAGGCTGAACCATCAGGATGCCCTCATCCAAAATGGGGGTCCCTTCAGGGCTGACGCTCTCCCCCGCTGCATGGCTGGCTCGGTCTGCACTCAGGATATGAGTGCTGGGATCCAGGGTGACAGTGGACTTGCTTGTGCAAAGACCCATGATCAATACCTTCCTGGGTGTCTTAAGTTGATTGAATGTCTAATCCTGGAATGAGCTCCCTGTCACTGTTCTCTCAGGTGGCTTGGGTTTAACGGATCAATTGCTTTGTAGTCTTTTACAAAAAAATTAAAAATATAGAAGTTGATTACTTGCTTATTTGCAGTTCAGAGGCAGAGCATCCTTTCACTTCCCGTTTCCGGTTGGTCGAGCCAAAAGATTCACAAACTTGGATAATCCTGTGAAAATCCTTCCTAAGCCTTGTGCCTTTGTGATTGTTAAAGGTAAGTCAGATGAAAAACAAAAGGAATATTTGTTTCCGTCTTGAAGGTCGCAGTCATCCCAGGTTTTGTGAATAAAAGTGAGCTTTTTGAGTTTTTCTCATCTGGTTTGAAATTAGCGTCCCAGCTGAGCTGTCGGAAACAGACTTCTCTTTGCCTGCCTTCAGAAGGGGTTTGACAGAATGCGCTTCACCTCCTCTCCTGTCTAGAGCCAAAAATAGAGCCAAACCCACCCGAAAAATTTGTTCCGTTCATCCTTGGTCCACTTGGAAAATGTGGGTGAGGAAATTTTAGAAGTACTATCTACTCACCACCTAGTACTGAAGTACTCTTGAGTCGGGTTCTCAACCAGGGGTCTGAGGACCCCAAGGGGTCCTAGAGGGAGATCCAAGGGGTGGAATAGTTCATTTTCACAATTTAACTCACCATAAAAGTGAGCCAAGTGTGAGTAAGAGTGACTATTCTGATCACAGGTTTCACGCTCTCCACAGTTCAACTGTAGTTGTCACCGACAGAATTCTGGTCTGAATCATTTCGAACAACCCAAATCCTTTCAGACAGACGTCCCTGAAGGAAAGTCTTATCAAATGGGTGACGTGACTGGATATGTGTCAATTTACACATTGACACGAAAAAGCTTGAAAATCACTGCTCTTGAGCAAGCAGCTAATCCACTCTACTGATCAGTAGACTCACATGTTAAGCAGGGATGATCTACGAAAGACAGACGAACATTTTAGTGGATAATGTTAAACAAAGTCTGCATGTAGCCAATAGGGATGAGGCAGTCTTGTTTAAGATGCTGACATGTCCCTTTTCCAAACTCTGCCTGTGTGGTGCTCTACCACAGACGGTTTTAGCAGCCTGCATTGTTCTCTCTGTCTCAGCTGGTCTTCTGAGGGTCCTTTACTTTAACCCACAGAGCTCCCAGTCTGTTTGTGGCAGGTCTGCAGATATTAATAGCCAAGAGTCACAGTAAATCACATCATTGCGCAATTGATTACAATGAAGAACACCATTAATTATACTGCATTGTCTGTTTTGGTTTGCAATGACACAACTGTCTTCTGTAATAAATATGACATTATCATAGCAAATTAATAAGCAACCCTGTACTCACCCTACCCACCATAAGAATACATGAATAACAAAAACTGTTCAACACAGAGAGTCCAGTATGTCTTATTGTTCCAAAAGATTTGCAATATTGCACAAAATGGGGTCGTCAGTTGTTTCCAGGTTTATTTCAGGATGTCAGTTGTCCAGTATGATGTGCTGTTAGCATACTGAAATCACACATTAAACAGAGAACCACATATTTCTACAATCAAATTGACTCTGAACCAAACGTTTTAGTCGTGACTGATACAACATCAGTTCATATTTATTTTTTAAATGTGCAACAATTTCGAATAATAAATACGGACGTGTGGAGGCCTTAAAAGCAGCTCCTACATAGCCGATTTTAAGGCTCTTGCACACCAGTGTCCGTATTTTTCATGAGTGTCTTCCTAATCTGACATCCGATAAAAATTTCTGCACACAGAAAACTTGCACACTGAGCCTGATGTGTTTTTATTGTTCTATCTGCTGGAAAAATTTGCAATGTCAGATGAAATGTAAAGACACATTAACTCTTGGTCTTTCCACTCACTGCCTTTCATGTTTTTAATGTATCATAAATAGTTTTATTGAAATGGATCTATTTACCTATTGATCTAAATCTAATTTAATTTCCTCCTCATGCTCCTCTGTACAGATGATCAATATATCACCATTATTGCTGTTTGCATCTTGCTGTACTCTGTGGGGGCCGACTTTTCACACCACCCTAAAGTTCAAGACCTTTACAGCTTTTTGAAGTGCACTTTTCTTTTAGTTTAGTTACCAATTTTAAATTGGCTGTAGATTTTAAAGTTGCAGTTTAAGTATGGTCTAGCAGAACGTCCTTTGATCTTAGTAGTAAAGCGTAAGGAGTAGAATCAGGACTTTTAAATGAAGGGAAACTATTATTCCTCAATGCTTCTGGGAGGGTTTGTGCTTGATTTTATTTCTGTTTGTACAAGTTAAATGTCTCCCTGGTTGCATGATAACTGAATGGCTACTTTTAGATTCTTGTGTGGTGCGACCTGGTCCATGGTCTGATCAAGTGGTGGAAACCTTTAACTCATTTAAAACTCAGCTTTAAAAAAATTTGTAAGTCAATCTGAAAATTGAAAAAGGGCTTTCTTTCTCACCTCTGAAAGGCTGACTAATTTACAGGTTCAAAGGAATTTATGTGGCCAGCAACAATTTGATGGCTGAGATAACCATCATATTGTGAGAGGCGACTGGTTTGTCTTATCTCTCTGTTGTGACAAACAGGTCTGAACGCAACAGCACAGTTTTCCACCAGACTGCTTATGAAAGGGAAAATTCAAGGTGTTCCTCTGAACTTCCACACTACATTCGATTCTTCTCTGTATGAGAATGGCTCTTACTCACAGTGTTCAATCTTGTTCAGATCTTGGGTGTTTTTAGTCTTCTTTGTGTGTAAATAGTCTGATTTGCAGTAATAGATAAAGTGAAATTGCCAGGAGTACTGTATAGGTATTTCAAACAAAGAGCTGTGAAGTATAGTATGTTCCATGTTTAGACTGACTCACAGTTTTCCCTACTGTTATCTGAAACTACTGAAGTTGAAATGAGCGTGAAGGAATGCAGCTTATCGTACTACAGATATTTCTATGAGTGTAATGGCGCAACCACAGCTACATCTCTGCTGCAGTTGCAGTAAATCACGTAGATGATGTGGAATCTGAGGATTCCCCTTTTCAATAATGAAGTAATCCAGCTGGGGGAGTTCCAGTGTGGGACGTCACAGCGTTGAGATAAGTTATTGACCAAAAATATGTGCAGCTTCTTTTATTGTAAGGAATATTGTGTGAATAGATTTAAGTTTCTACAGTTTAAAATATAATTAATCAGTTGTTTCCATCCTTCAGCTCCAGGCTCTGATTCCGATAAACATGATGCATAAAAACGACTGAGGCTGACTTCTGTTGATGCCCACAGCACACACTAGATGTGACATACACAAATAAAACGTATCCAGGTCTAGACTTGGATGCAGGGACTGAATGTGATAAAAACTGCTGCTCTTCTGAGGAGAGGACAACACTAAAAAATAAGAAATTCTGAGGGTTCCTGATGAGCACACCCAGCAGGGCTTTGTGATCCCAAATGTTTGGCCTTACTTTAGTCTTTCCTACAATATGTGCACAGCTGGTGACAAAGTAATTATTTCAGAACAACTCCTTTCCAAAAATAATAAAAACCCTGTGCTCTCTTGCATCTCTTGGAGGTGACAGTAGCTCATCTCATGTGGACTTGGCTGGGAAATAAGCAGTGTGGACTGGTAGCTGTAGAGGTGTCAGTGCATTGCCACACTTGCACCCCATGAATGATGTACTTAACATGAAGTTACGTAGGTTTGGTTGGTTTAGGGAAAAGAAACATGGTGATGATGTACCTTCAAATAGCTTTCACCTGGTTCACCTCATTGGTTGTACATGGTTCTGAGAACCGGTCTTATGAGGGAAAGTCCTGTATTTTGTGACCCATCCATCAGACCCAAACCCACCTCCTTACATGTGCTTCCTTCTTTAAACCCATCAGCACATGATCACAGCCCACCCAAATACATGGGTTATGCACTAATTAATGGCTTTTGATTATGTGGGATCAGTGTTGGACTCATTACTCTAAAAATGTAATGTATTACTCATTACTTGCTACTCTTTCCAAAAGTAATGCAATACCTATTACTCCCTGCCAACAGTAATTCGTTACACTACTCGTTATATTAGTTCTCCATTACACCCTATAAAACCGGTAATTGCGATGTGTGCCTCGTGTGAATCTCAGGGTAAACACCAGAAAGTGTAGCTAAGGCTAGATCACTTGCGAATGATTCTTTTTTTTTTTCCCTGGGTGTCTTCAGTTGCCTTAAACATGGAGAGTCACTCGTGGACATTTCATTCACAACATACCAGCCACAAGCTTCATTACTTCGATGTAGCCTGCAGCTGCCCATGCGGTCAAGGGGGGGTCACCTTTGGTGGGGTGTATTTCCCGGAGCCCCATGATGTGCTTTCAGTCATAGGAAGTGTTTCAGACTGGAGGTTTGAGGACGTGTTTTCAGCAGTGGAAAGAGTTTTAGTATGACTTTTAGCAAAAACAGTGTTGTTGTCATTGACAAAATCCAAGTAATGGGAATATTTCCAGCTGCTAAGGTAAGCATTCCCATCTTCACAATTAGCTTGCTGCTTTTTAGCGTGCCTGCGCAGTGCCACAATTATGAACATGAGTCTGCTGATGCGATTGTTGTATTTCAAGTAACTAGGGCCCGACCGATATGGATTTTTTTGGGCCGATGCCGATTCCGATATTATGGAATAAAAAAATCTGATAACCGATATATCGGCCGATTAAATTTTTTACATTTTTCAATTTAAAAAACCCCGAAATACCTGCTTTGGATGGCTTAAATATAGTTCAAACACTCGTTACAAAGATATAAATTGAAGGAAGAACATTTTACTATTTTCAAAAATTTTTATTATCAGAAATTGTGTGGAACAAGCAGCATATGAACAATTTGAACACAAAAATCAAAAATATGATGTGCAAAAGGGCAGTAAACCTCTGGGAAATAAAATAATCATGCAAAGTCTATATGAATTAAGACATTCACATGTATGTTCACAGTACCAGAGTTCTTATTATTGCCAATTTAACAGAGGTAGGTTATAGTGCAAACAGTAACACAAGGATATCATTTCTAAGTAAAACACCATATTCCCTGTGTTTTATTAGTGATGAAAAGATAAGTGTTAACATTGGCGTCTAATGGCTATAATCGGCCGACTAAATCGGCCAGCTGATAAATCGGTCGGGCCCTAAAAGTGACGTTGTAATGAGTGGTTTGATTTTGGAGTAACTGTCATGTTGTAACTGAAATGTTATTAATAATTAGTTACACTACTCATTGCTAGAAAAAGCAATATTACTTTCAACATGTGTGATTGAATCCAAATGCAGCACTCCAGAGGTCAGTGACAGTTGGTAATGACCTTTAATTTAACACAAGCAAAGAAGGCACTTGTGCAGAAGAAATACAGGTAACAGTTCTTCAGGCTCAGAGCCCACACACAGTCTCTGGGTTCAGGTGCCAGGGACCAGACTGGCAGGCAGAGGGGGCTTACTGATGGCTGGTCAGGCAGGTAAGCAGTGTTGGAAAGTCTTGCATGTGGGCGAAGAACAATCTGGCAAGGAGAGTCTGTAAAGCAGCAGTTTTTATAGTGGAAGGAGGTAATGATCCACAGGTGAGAGCAGTAGGCCTGATGAGGTGGGTGTGGTAGACAGGCAGGAGAGGGAAATGAATGTGAATGGAAAATTACTGAGTAAGCTGAGTATGTATGGAAGGTGAAAAGTGCCCACCGTAACAACTGTTTTTGAAACAGGTTTGATTTCCTGCATTTAGTTGTTTGACCAAAAACAGTGAAGAAAATGTGACAGCAGGACGCATTCCTTTCATAACTCAGATAGCCTGTTTTCAACAGGTCAGATAGTAGTATTCAGGTGAGTGATGATGATGAGGAAGAGGATGTGGACTGCACGCAGACAGAGAGAGTGACAGTGTGGAGACTGAGAGGGAGGAAAGCTCAGTTCCTTCAGTGCCAAATGAAAGACGCCAGCAGAGAATGGTGACGGACAGGGTGGTAACTCTAGAGGAGAGAAGCAAGGGAGCAAATGTGTCTTTACATTTTGTCTTGTATTGTGAGTCTTTGCAACAAATAGAACAATAAAGTGCATAAGAGTCAGTGAGTAGTTCTACATCTAACGATTTTTATTCAGATGACGAATTTAAAAAAATGAAAAACACATGAAAAAATGGACTCAGTGTGCAAAGGCCTATAGAAAAGGTTAACCCATTACTGACTTGGCTTTAGGACCCAGACCAAAAGGTGGGTCACACAAGGGTTGGATTAGGGTTGATAGCAGTGTGACATGTGGCACAATGTGGCACATCACAAGGGTTGCTAACAAGCGGGGTAGGACTCTGGTTTCAAATGGGAGCGCACAGTCGTAATGCCACATATTGCTGCAGCCTGTAAACAAGACGCAAACAAATCTTGTCTTCAGCTAATGTTACAGCTACGATTGGAACAAAATGGAGATGTGGCAAGACATAGATGTGCGGGAGCTCCTGGCCGTCTGTGGTGAGGAGTAAATTAAGTGGCAGATGATGGTGATGGATAACATTGTGTACGCAAACATAACAAGGATGTTGAATAAAAGAGGCATCCACTGTTCACAGAAACAGGTCACAAACGAACTGAAGGTACTGAGAAAGCAGTAACATTACACCAAAGTTCATGACCACAACAACAGTGGTGTTGCATGACTGGCAGTACTGCAATTCAGCTTTATTAAAGCAGTAACCGAAGTGTGTGTGATTGATAGATAGTGTAAGATAGATAGTAATAATTTCTTTAAAATGCATTTAGAGTGTGGGAGGAAAACGGAGTACACAGAGGAAATCCATGAAGTCAGAGTGAAACCACGCTGTCTGTGACAGATAGACAGAAGTTGTGTTTTTGCATACATTACAGATAAAATGCTGTACCTACTATATTTACACCGTTTTATCCCAAAAGCATGAAACAGTCTGTGGCATTTTATGTTTTTGGCCGCTATCATCCCCTCTGTTTGTAGTTAGGGTCTGGGCAGCTAAGCTGCCAGGACACTATTGTAATCGTAGTTCTTCTTCTTCTTCTTCTTCTTCTTCTTCTTCTTCTTCTTTCTTCTTCTGAGGAAATCATACTTCCCATGGGTGAAAACTCACCAAACTTTGCACAAAGGTCCAGTCTCATGCCAGATATCCTCAGCTGTAAACTCAAGCCAATAGTCCTGATGGTGGCGCTACAGCAAGCGTCTAAAGTTCAAAACTTTGAAAATTCATAACAAATCAACCATACGTGCTACAACTTCACAACTTTCATCAAACTGTAGCCCCAATACTGAAGAAACTTTTGTACACTTAAACCTATTAAAAATTATGAAGTTCATCACTGTTTTTTTTTTTTTTCAAAAACTGTAAAACTTCTTAAACCTATCTCCTCCCACAAGTTTTGCTCAATTGACACTAAACTTGCTACAGAGCATCTTCAGACTGTCCTACAAAATTTATCAAAAATTGAACCTACAGTGCATCAAAATGTTTGACTGTAAACGGTACTGTAAACATATACATGCAAATTCCTGCTAAATAAATCTTCAATGTTCATGAAAAAATGACAAAATTCTAGAGTCATGGTAGATGATGTGTGGCAAATTTCAGAATTTTATCTCAAAAACTGAATTTTTGACAGCATTTTGAATTTTGCTCTAATGTGAACAATTGGAGTCAATGTAAAAATGGCAATTTTAAACATCAGTTTTTCACTTATGGAGCAAATCAATCATTGTTTCAAACAAATTGCCAACATCTCCATGCTGTCTAGATGCAATATGTGTATTTTCAGATTTTTGTCTCAATAACTGAATCTTTTACAGTGGTTTCAAATCTGCCTTTGCAGTGTTGCTAAATTCCTAAATGTCTTCCAATTCTTCAGCTTGTTGCTCAGAATTGCCGAAAAATGCCCGGACCCGACCCATCGCTGCGCAGCAGCTATAATTCTCCTTGTGTTTACAACATACAAAGCTACTGCAGAATTAAACCCGCTGAGCCATGATTATGATGCTGAAATGATGTTTGAAATGAAGTAATCATAATATTACAGGCCATACCAGAATGTGTTTTTTGTTGGTATGTACACACATACTGTACAATGAGGAATTCAAGTACAAAACATAAGTTCTGGTCGTGACCTGTCATAACAATATGAACAAAAGCATTGTTTAACTTTTTGTATCGGCAGCAAAAATGATCACATTAAGGTTAAAAAAATGAATGTTGTTGGGCAAATGATAAAAAAAAAATAATAATACAAGGCAATACAAAATACAAAAAAATACAGCACTTCTTGTTGCTGTCCACTGAATATGACATGTAAATCCCTGCCCATTTCCAGCATATGAGGCAGTTAGTATGCGTTGACCATGGATTGTGACTAGAGCTTTGATTCTCTGCTCGAGGTCAATTGGGCCTGAGCCAAGCTATAATTTCTCAATTTTCCAGCAGGGTTGAATCAGGTTGAGTTCTCACCAATTTGGTGGTGTTTGGTTTTTTGTCTTTCTTTTTAAATAGACTGGCAGTTGTTGTACCTAAATGACAGTGGAGCAGTACCTTGGAAAACCAGGGGAGAGAGATAGAGCCAACACCAAAGAGGGACGGAAAACAAGAGAAAGAGGGCGGGCTGCAAGGTGACTTGGTTGGCGGAGTTTGCCTCCACCTTCCCAGCAGTGGGAGTGATGTGGGTAACATGCAGCAGAGAGTAGTGATCATCACCTGCGTTCCTCATCGCCATTGACCGCCATGTGCACTGGAAGACGGAGACTCACCTAGTGGCTCAGTCCTGCTGGATCTGTTGTCCGCAAAACGCAGAGCCAATGAAAACTATTGTTATCCCTGATAACAACATCCCGATCAGCTACATGCAACTCAAACCTGTGATCTTCGGTTCGGTATGCTCTTCATCAGCACGAAGACGAAGAGCATACAGCTCGAAACGTAGGCAACGTCATGGTGCAATAAATAATTATTTTCTGCAAAGAGTCCTACAGTGTTGCGAGTCATTCATCCTTTTCTTCATCTATGACTATTGGCTCAGCACCTGCCCTCCCATGGTGAGATGTCACAGTCACATCACACTGATTGTCATGATACTCAAAGACGGGAACAGCCACACTGGTTTGACCATTAAGTGAGAATGTGTCCTTGTCATAGCTAGACACACAATGCGTTTGCATTAGTAAGAGTGATCTTTCTGCTGTAGTAACACTGTGGTAGAATCCAGACCCTCTAAACTTACCTGGAATCAGTTTGTACATTTCTTTGCAAAGAATTAACTGTACTTCACATGTTTAAAATGTTTAGTTCAGTAATCCCTTTTCAAATTTTCAAACCCACATGTCCTCATGGGGGACTGTATTTTCCTCACTCTTGATTTGAGCTGCCCCGAGGAAACTGTAAGACATGTAGTTGTAAGTAAAATTATATTTGGTGATACTCACAGGGCAAATATTTAATAAATAAAGATGTTATCATCTTTTTATTTATCTCATAGTGTTAACCATGTCTTTGGTATTTGGAGTCACAGGAACAGAGTAAGGTGTATTACAGAAAGTCTAAACAAGAAAAAGCCAGCAACACTTGGTGTCCTTCGTTACAAACTTTTAATACCTCACTGGTACAGGCGATCAAACACACAGACTGGTTTTGACAAGTGTCTTCCTCTGTGTGAAATCTTTTATTTTATTTTATTTTTTTATTTATTTATTTATTTTATGAAAAACAGTGATAAACAACACTACAAAAAATTACAAAAAACAGCTCAAGAGTATTCATTCATACCCTTTGGGTGTTCAGTTTGCAGCGCGTGGATCCAGAAGGCATGACGTTGTAGCAGCCTTCTCTCTCTATCCCCCCCTCTCTCCATAGGTCTCACTTCCTCAATGCCCTGAAATCTTACGGAGCACACATCATGGCCAGCAGTGTTAAAGTGTCTTGCCACAGATGATTTCTCATCTCTATTCCTGATGCTGCTCTTGTGTTCTGAGACACGAATCTTAAGTTCTCTCTTAGTCTTGCCAACGTAGCATAACCCACATGAGCATTTTAGAAGATAGACAACAAATTTGGTTTTACATGAGATGCTAATGGGGTATTTACGTCCTGAATGGGGATGAGAGGTAAACTACTGAGGTAGAGAGGATAAAAAGTGCTGAGGACGTACAAAATAATCTGCTCTGACTAGTCGGTCTCTTAAATTTGGAGCACATTTGTGTGCAAAAACTGGAGGCTCTTTAAATAAATGACCATCTTGTGGATCACCTGCTAGAAAAAACCAGTGCTGCCTCACACTATTCTTTATATCAGCCGAGATGTTAGAGAAGGTGGTAGCACAAACCAGACCTAGAGTTTCTGAAGGATGAGTCTTGGAGGTCAATAAAGATCTCCTGTCAATTTGTCTCACCCTGAGCATACACTCATTAAGAGCCCTTTCATCATAACCTTTAGTTAAAAAACGATCACACAGTTCCTTGGCTTGTTTATCAAAAGAGGCATCAGTGCCACAAATTCTTCTGACCCTTAAGAGCTGACTAAAAGGGAGACCTTTTTTAAGGGCAGGTGGATGGAAGCTGGTGTAATCAAGGTAGCTGTTAGTGTCAGTCTTTTTCCTATAAAGGCTAGTGCTCAGTAGCTCATTTTTAGCAACCATGACATCAAGAAAACGATTTCACACACTGAGGAAGACACTTGTTGAAACCGGTCTGTGTGTTTGATTGGCTGTACCAGTGAGGTATTAAAAGTTTGTAACGAAGGACACAGAGTGTTGCTGGCTTTTTCTTGTTTATACTGCTGTTCTGTGGCCGAGCACCTCCAGACTTTTTTCTTCTTTTTTGAGAGTGCATGTTGTCTTTCTTCATTGTATTACAGAAAGTCCCCAAGCAGACATGGCCTATATCAGCCTAATTATGGGCTGATCCAGACAAGACGAGCCTGAGCCAGCCCTAACTATAGGTTCTATCAAAGAGGAAAGTCTTATTTCTACTTTTAATTTGGAGATGGACCAAAACTGGAGTTTGGTTCCCAAAAAAAACGGAGCCTGATAGCTGAAGGCTCTGGCTCCCATTCTACTTGTTCTTGTGGGATGATAAGGTACTATGAGTTCTCTAAGATATGATGGAGGAAATGAATGGATGAGTGAGGGCTTTGCTGGGAGAGATCCTCTCACTCTCATCCAGAGCCAGCATGGCCTCCAGGAGATCAATACACTGTGCTCGCTCAGCGGCTTCTGCTTTACTCTTCTGATCCCGCTAGTTTAGGAAACAATGATCAAATCTTCCATCAGTCAAGTCCTCATGAATCATGAAGAGACACCCAGTGAAAGTTACATTTACATGTTTCAGATCATCCAGACAGGTACTGCATGCAGCTCCTGAGGCTCCTGTGTAGGCATGTTCTCCAGGCTATGCTAACAAGTAAGCTGGCCAACAGGCCAGAATATTGTTCACTAACATTAAAGAGTAAGGGTAATATCACCTTTCAATTACAAGGACCGATGATTAACACATTTTAGCACATTTATTTTAGGCTTTCAAAAACTTTTTATGTGTGTGTGCGTGATTAGTGTTGATCCAGGACCATCATGTTGATCCTGGCTAAATGTGTTTTTGTTACAGAAAAAAATGTCATGGAGCATTATTCTTGTGCGCCCCAGCAGCACTATACCCCTGCCCCTGCTGGACAAGGAATTAATGCACAAACCCACTATGTTTAAATATGTCATCAAGAGAGACTCTCACTCCTGCTTGTTGTTTTTGTTCCTAAAAACTTGGTGTGCAAGCCTCTTGGTGGATAATAAACAGGATCCAGACGTTCCTCTGCATCACCAAGGAAGAGGAAATACAGCAAGTGCAAGTGGACAGAGTAGTGTGTAACAACCCTGCCTAAATTTATGAGAACTGTCTGTGAGGGAAATGTTAAACAGCACCCTCATTGTAATATACCTACAAAAGGGTGCAGGTATATTACAGTAAGTGTTACTTACAGCTGTAAAAGTACTATACACAAAGTGATTGTTGAAAATGTGGCTGTAGTTGCCTGTACTATTGCCTGTCTCAGGAAGCAAAGGGCTCCCAGAGTAGTCTTGAAGATAGACTGGGACAATGCTTCAGTTTTCCTGATAACATCATTGGGATCAATAGTTAATTGCCTCCCCACTTCTCTTTATTCTGATTTTATTTGGCATTGGTGGCACACAACTTGTGGTTATAAAGATTCATAATTGTAAATATTCATAAATTAAATTGTAAATACAGATCATTTATGTGACATTTTGTCATAATTAGCACATAAATTCTTGAATTGTGGCAAAAACGTGTCTTGCAAGGTCACAAAGACCTTTACCTTTGACCAAATTCTAATCAGTTCATTGTTGTGTCCAAGTGGATGTTTGTGCCAAGTTTGAAAAAAAAAACTGATTGGGACAGATAAGGTCACAGTGACCTTGTCCTTTATATACTATTTAGATATGAACACCTAAATCTAAATAGTTCATTGTTGAGTCCAAGTGGACGTTTGTGCCAAGTTTGAAGAAATTCACTAAAGCTTTCTTGAGATATCATGTTCCTGAGAATGGGACAAACGTATGGCATATAAAGTCACTGGGGCACAAATTCAAAAATGGGGCCCACCTTTGGGAAAGACTCAGATTTAAAGCCCTGATTACACATTGCACATTCTGAAACATACATATATGAAACATACATACATACATATGAAATCATTTGAATTAATAGCTGCTATTTATAACTCCAAATGGCCTACAGCCATTGACAGATTGTGAGACTATGAGCCCATAGACACAGGGGGTGGCCAACTAGATTGCAGGAGGAGTCTGTGCCACCCTTCTGGCCCATACACTAGCCTTGATTTGTGCTTGTATGCAGTGTTCATCCCCGTTGTGGCTGTCAAATGGGAAATACAAAAATACAGGAAACATCTTACAATAAAACTAGATAGTTTTTAACTAAATAGGACCTCCTCTCAAAGCCAGAGCATCACATGTGCTCCTCTGACTCGTGTGTATGCTCTTCTAATGTTATATCAATTATATTGTAACAAAAATAATAATAATATTGCTGGTTCTGATTTTACTATTTTATTATGGATTGACATTTTATGGATATACACGTGTACCAAAGGATGAACAGTTTTATAAAACAACAATACACAATATAAATAATGCTATGTTATATACACTACCTCTACATTGCAAGAATTTTACAAAGACAGATGGTGCTATATTCACATGACTGCTGCAGAGCAACTTCTTCCCTATCTTTATGTAACATAAAAGACTCATTTCCACCAAGCAGTTCAGCTCAGTTCAGTTCAGATTACATGGAAATGGTTATTTTTCCATTTCCATGATGTGTTGTGGATGTTACCAACAGAACTGTTTAATACCTTGCCCATTTTTCGTCACCCCACTGTTGGGGTACCAAGGTGGAGCTGAAAACACTGCAGTTCGTTGATTGGTCAGTAGTGAACCATCACTCTTGCTCAGGGCTGAGTTGTGGCTGGTTTTGAAGGTTACGTAACCATTGTGCAGTCCGTGGCAAGTTTACATACGTTAGTAGACTTTAACTATAAAATGAAAGGATGGTTAGCTGCCTCTCGCAGCTGCTGTAGACTGAGAAAAAAATAACTTCACTCACTGGGCCAACTACCTGCAACTTTAAAGGTGGAATGTTTTCTTGCATGTTACTCTGTTCATGAGCTGACAACACAAATCAATCAACACACCTCAAATGTCAGTATAACAACTTTGACCATTCCATTTACGTTCTCTCTAGGATGACATTTGCTTAAGTGATGATCGGAACCTTATGCGTTTAGAAAATGTTTGTACATTTTAACCAGATCAGTCACATTGTGAGTTGTGAAAATCCAGAAGCTCTTGAATTAAGTCAATGGCTTCCAAACAACATCACACCAGAGATGGAGTTATTCTGTGTATTTTTTCATCCTGATTGAAATGAGAAAGCAGATGTTCCATCTAGCTAGGCTGGTTGATGAAAGCGGAATATTACATCAACATAAAAACATCTGCTTTAACATCTTTGTACACACAGAATCAGTCAGCGTTCTCAACTGACCATATGAAATACTGAAATTGAAATGCATAATACAAGATTTTGAGAAATACGCTTATCTGCTCTCTCCATGTTTGAGATGAGAAATTGGATATTAATATCATGTCTGTGTTTAATGGGAACTCCATGATTTTACAAATCCAAGTGTGTTTCCAGGTGTTAGGGAGTACAACTGCATATGTGAACTAAGTAGTATAAAGCCCTTAGTGTCCCCAAAGGGAGCTGTGTGATGTCTGATAAATGTCCTCAAGTGATGTCACTTACGTCAGCGTTAGTTGGGCCTGAAGACTGCAAGTTTGAAAAGTAAAAAAAAAATCTGGAGGTTTGGAGTGAGAAAGAAGTGATCTTACTAGACCTCTGTGGCCCGCTGCTCATCTCCGCTGCAGGCTACAGGCTATAGACTCAAGGATATGTTAACTGCTACTAGCAAAACACATGGAATCTCCAAACAAACTGCTGGAGTTGCATTGTGGGTAATGTAGCTGCCAGGTTTTGATGAGGAAGAAGAATGTTTGGAATGAAAAAGGCAAAGTCTGACTCTGCTGAATATACTGTATTTTGATCTTTAACTGTCCATCATGAGTCTGACTCTGTTACAGGAGAGCATCGCTGAACTTTACCACTCTCTCAACTAAGGCTTCAGAGAGGGTTCACCTGCAAACAGCTTGCCTAGCTCTGTTAAAAATTCACTCACTAACAACTTTAATGCTCATTCAATAACACATTGTCTCTCATTTGATTATTCCATACATAAATCAGGCGTTGGAGCTATTCCTTGGCAACAACTGTCATCACAGTGAGGTTGCAAAATTTTACCACTGTGGCTTTCGAGAGACTAAACTGAAACCTGTTCGTCAATTTTATCTGGCAACTGTGCCATATGGGGAGACCCTGCACAGATGCTGGGTGGATGGATGAACTGTTGTTTATGTAACTCCCTCTTAAAGTGTTAATTACCAGGCTAGCTGTTTCCCCCTACTTCCACTCTTTATGCTAAGCTAGGCTAACCAGCCTGACTCCAGCTCCATGCTGAGAGTGACCTCATCTCTCAGTCAGAAAGAGAGGAAATAAGGGTAAATGGGCAGCAGGGACGGTATAATGAATGCACATGGTAAATGTTTGTAGATGAGTTTCTGTTCTCTTTTACAGCCCTTCCTCCAGATTCGACCTGATAAGACAGCTGGCTTTTATTGTCTTGTGCAGCTTTAAATAACCAACAGTGTCCATATCATCATCAGCAGACCAGCAGTTAAAGACGCTGTCCTGTCTCGAAGCGCTCCATTTTGACAAGTGCATTGTGTCCAGATGTGTGAGCCTCTGTCCTGTCTGTCTTTATGTTTATTTCCATGTCTGTCCCTTCCATGGTCCCTTCCCCTTCCTCCTTCCTCCTCCTCCTTCTCTCTCTCCTCCCTCCATCTCTCCCTGAGTTCCTGTCTTCCTGCAGGCGGAGACAGAGACGAGGAGTGGTCATCCACCACAGGTGAGGATGAGGAGGGGTCAGGGCAGTTCAGCCAGTCTGCAGTAGAGGAGCGTGGATATCCGTCGTGCAGGGAGGAGCCTGGAAAAGTAAACTTCCAGTAGGAGTCTCCCTTGAAGAGATAGACAGAGCCTGGGGAATAGGGAGAGAAGTTTTTACAACCAATAACCTGCATACGTGAATCTCTAGAATAAATGTTATTCTATTCTGTTTAATAGTACTAACAGATAGAAAATACAAAAAAAACTTTTTTCATATTCATATATCAAAATCAAATCATGTTTCTTCTTGCAAAACAAAATATGGTGTGTGCTTATGTGAGCTAGTATCAACCAGTTTCAACCAATAATATCACGACATCCACCCATCAATCAATCTGCAAGTTAGCAAGTTAGCAACAGCATGCTAGATCGATGTGTCTTCGTTTTCCCAAAATACTGACTGGCTCTCTGGCTAGAATTTATTCAGGAAAGTGGTATCTATAACAGCTCCAGTTTATGTGCATTTTACAGTGGAAAGCATCAGCAACTAATGTTACATTGTGTGTACAATGGGCTTTGTCTTAAGAGTACGGTCAGGAGTGAGTCCTGAAACCTGGATATGAGTTAGCATTTTGCACTCCCAGTTCCCTTGTCTCAAAGTCAATGGATTCTTGTAAAGGTTAGATGCCTGTAATAAGCATTTAAGCTGTCACTGTCTTGGTTTTTGGGGGGGGGCAGAAGTGACCATATTTGACCGAGAGGATGAGCGAGGGGTGGGTCTAATTGACAGCTGTCGGGACACTATCCACAGACAGACATAAAACATAAAATGTAAATGGCTGACATATAAAAAAAATTGTGCCTTCCCTTGGCATTCTTGGCAGGGCATTTGGTCCTTATAAGAACAGACACAACTATCATCACACACAAGCACAAACATGGGTGCTGTCCTCACCATCACTGTCTGTGGTGATGCCACTGACACCCTCTCTGAGCAGCTGAGTCCAGGTGTCTTCTTGCTTCTCTTCTTCAGTGTCTCCCATGTTCCCCCACACAGGGCCCTCCTCTGGGTCCCAGATGAGGCCCCACCTCCCTGCTGCTGTGGCATCCTCCTCCTGGTTTACTCCAGCTAAGCTCACCCCCATCCTGAGAGCAGACAGGGGCTGAGGGTAACCTTCCTGCAGGGACAGATCCCTGAACAGCCAGAACTGGGAACCTGCAGCAAGACACGACCTAAAGAAGTCAGTTGTTCAGTTTGGTGACTCACTCCACATGTATCTAAGAAAAACTGTGCCGTAGGTGTACGGCCAAAGATATTGCTTTGGAAAATGTACTGAGTTGATCCAGATATTTCACAGATGTAATTACTTCAGTTTTGAGTCAGTGAACTGTAATTTATCCTCTTAATGGTCTATATTCAGTCTCTCATTTTTTCATTCATGCTTGTGTAGACTAAGTCTCTGTGGAAGAGGAAACCTGTGTGTGATATGATGTCAGAATAACGTAGCATTCATACTGTATTAGGATTATTGGAATATACCACTGATAAAGATGATGGCATGATCTGACTTCCTCTCCAGCACAGCGTGAATCTGAGGAAGGTCAGGAGGTAGACCCCTCCACAGCCTTCTGACTGAAGCCCCGCGACCTGACACCAAGCCCCCACCGTTGACTCGCCACATTGTTAGACCTGGAGGGACGACAGAATGGAGGGGAAGCAAAGCTATGGTGGAAATGATCCTGCTAACCAGAGCCAGACAGCTTTAATCCTAACAAATTACTTTTATATTTTCTAATTTGACATGTCTAATGAGTCAGTTTGCGGTGTATTCAGACCTTTGAAGAAGAAAGTCTCTCCTCGGATCTTTGCCACAGCATCGA